>NC_056733.1:1520017759-1520021358 GCF_019279795.1 Protopterus annectens
ATGGGACTAACCCAGGCAATAAAAGCATAACACACAAATAATAATAAAGAATCACAAAAGTGTACTGTTGATTCCAAGATGGAAATTGGGTTTGCAATGTGGAACACTAAAAAATGTTTTATTGGCATTGAAGGCTAATGTATGACCTCTGAGTAATGGAGTTGTTCATTAAATTCAATAACCACTGTTCCACCTGTATGTCAGAACTTGTACTACAGGCATTATATGATTGATATATAGATGATAAGTGCCCACAGCACCAGTTCTGACACATAGGAAGAGCTGGACTTAGGCAGCCATGGAGTCTGGAGGCATTTAGGAGGGGACTGAGTACATTCACAGCAGTGGTGGGTTAAAAATCATCCATTTCATACATGGGGTTACTCAAAACACTTTTTTAGTACAGTCGTAGAAAATGTTACCTGCATCTGTATCAAGACTAATAGTGCATACATCACAACAGTTTACCTGTCATGCATGTAGTATTATGTAGCAGGAATACAAGTGGCACTCCGGGGACATCTAACTTCCAGTAATTGCAATGGCTAGTGGCAGTTTCTGCATTGTTCATCCTGCTCCAGGTGAAGGCAGTGAGACTTATTTACATAGGCTGTTACAGAATCTCATTACCTGTTTTCTGGCATAACACATGCTGCACTGACTTGAAGAATTTGTGTATTGTCGCAAAGCTTGTGGAATACTGTGCCACTGGTATGCCATCATAGCAGAACAGAGCTTGAAGTTACATTTGGTTAATGTTATAGGATGGCAGTGGCCCTCTGCACTGCTGTCACTGTCACAAGTATTTTGGAATCTGCTATCCATTAATGATATAAACTGATCCGAAGCAGACATTAAGTGCAAGAGACATCAGAAAGTTACTTCACTCACATGGAAATATACAATTGGTCAGCCTAAGATATTATACTGCATCACAGCACTTGCTTTAAAAAAACAAATCACTTAAACAGTTTTCAACATTTCCTAAAACATGTCCATAATCAGCAAATCTGTAGAAAGAGTGGGACAAAGAGACTGCTGCCCTGGATGCCAGGTTGCAGGGGTTGTCAATTTTGATAAAATATATATTTGTACTAAATTTTTATTTTATTTAATGGTCATACACCTCAATGTAACTTCGAGTTCTGAGGATATCTTTCTTTTAAATGTATTTCAAATCACGTGTGTTAGCAACTCTCTTTCTCTCTCTGCCATCTATACTCTGAATGAGAGAGGGGGAGTGAGAGTGAAAGAGTTGCTAGGATACGAGCTAGGTTGCTATTAGGGCAAGAGTATTTATTTATTTATTTATTTATTTTACATTTGTTAACCGGGAGAGTCCGACTGGATACATGTCCATTTTCAGCGGAGGCCCGGGGAGAAAAGCTCCAGGTACATAACAGACATATGAACATTGTTAATGCAAAAAAGGAAGATAGTTGAGTTCTAAATACAATATAAAGATACATCACATCTTGGGAAAAAAATAACAGCAGCATATAAAAAACATAGGTCAGTTACAAAGCGGTAGCCTTGTTAAAAGCAGTTAAGGATAGTGAGGTAAGAGAAGGTAAATGATAGTGGTTAATCAGGTTTGGAACAGGGACATTGCCAGAGAGTATTGAGATGGGGTTTAAGCTTTTTTTTTGAATTGTAGGAGTGAAGGTTCTGAGGTGAGCATGGTCGGTAGGGAGTTCCACATTTTACCTACAAAGTTTGAGAACAGAGAATCCCCAGCAGAATTATTGGCTTTGGTAGTTTGAGCTAAGATCTTATTGGAGGAGCGTAAAGATTGCAGTAAATTATGCATCCTTATAAATGCAGAAGAGTATGGTAGTAGAAGGTAAAAGTTATATTGAGGAATACTACCCCACAAGCACTGCTCAGAGACTGCCATGACTGGGCTTTCACAGTGCCACCTGACAGACACAGATGATCAGTAGGTGAGTGTGATATTAATAAAGTAAATACATAATGACAATGGTACATTTAAATGTATGTCAGAATGTTTTAGAACCTTCATGTCTTTTAGTTAGCTAATTAAATAATGGCAGCTGCATTCCTGTTTTTTTTTTTTTTTTTGTGTGGGCTCGGAGCAGTAGGTCGAGATATGCTGATGAATCCATAAAATGGATATGTTTCCTCTGGCACCAAACACCCTTCATACAACTTTGATAAAAAAAGGCAAGCTATTCTGACAATAATAGTCCATTTTCAGGAATACACCCATGACTGAAAATAGCTCCAAAGGTGTGGTGTGTTTTATTTGCAGTAACTGATAATGCTTTGGGGGTACAAGAGGTAATTGCCGGTGAACGCCTTCTGCCAGCATTGAATTCTTGTCACAAAATGTCATTAAGTCCTCAATAGCTGCCAAGAAGGAACATCTTACACCACCCACAAGGGAATAATTTAAGCTGTAAGCAAAATACCTTCATAAAACCATTCCAAAGTTCACTCGGATGCATGCACAACTTGTAGAGAAATAAAATAATGCTGCAGACACTAAATGGCTGTATTTAGCACTTAATAAATTTCACTTGCATGCATACATGCATAACCTGCATAAGAGTAAGAGAATGTTACTTACCCCAAATATCTTTCTTTAACACATTGGGCTGGATTTACGAAAGCTTTCACGGAGTTGTAAAGTAGTGTAAGACGTCAAACAGGCAATATGCCTGCTGTGCGATCCAGGAACAGCCGGCAGGGGCGTGCACGAGAGCTGCTAAAGCTACTCTTGCACGGACAGTGCATTGGTGGGCAAATCACCTCATTTGCTGGTGAAAGCTATGCAAATGAGGTAAATTTGTGATCCAGGAAACACTAACCTGTCCGTGGAAGATTAGTGTTATCTGCAGAAATGTACTCCGTTGGTAAAAGAGTACCGTTCTGCAAATAGCTAAACGGAGCTATGACAGCTCCAACTAAAGGATGCATACAGTTGATGAAGCATGCCAATGGCCAAATATAAGGCCATAGACATTTATAAATGTTTAAAAATATAAAAATCTAACTTTTTTTTTCCCCGATCTCTGATGTTTAAGCATAGTGCAGCACTGTGGTGCTTATAAAAACAAGAAAATAATTAAAAAAAAGCCAAAAACAGTCATTTTCACTAAAAAGCTTATTCTGCCATGGAGGTGAATGGCAGGCTGAAGAAAACATGGCCACTGGGTAGTGGTTGCTAAGGGGGGGGGGGGGAGCTCAGTGTCAGAGATGCAACCATGCATTGGTAGGCAATCCTATGCAAATGAGGATAAGGATAGTGAATCCCAATTTTCCCCAGCATGTGAGCCATGTCCCAAGAGTGTAAGAGTAGGAGTAGGTGAGTAGTAGAGTAGAATACAGGTGACATCATGAGGGTGTGTGTCAGAAAGGCTGTAAGCTAATTGGAGCACAGTGGCTTATGTTTGTTTTGAGTTGCTCAGGATTGCAACAGGCATGCCTATAGTTGTCCTATTTGAAAACCTCAAACCAAAGGTGCACAATGTTAAAAGATAGGAAACTCCTTGCAAACATGCACACAGCATGTGCGTGCGTATGCATGTGTTTGCACTTGTTTGCATGGCGCTTCCCCCCGGGTGAAAACAGAAAGC
>NC_056733.1:1520021858-1520184358 GCF_019279795.1 Protopterus annectens
CAACCGCATGACTTAAAGAGCAAGCCATTAATAAGAACTTCAGTTACCCAAAAACTGAGAGCACTTTCAATGTGCCAAGAGAACCAATTAACAGAAATCACACCAAGCAGTACATTCAATAACTTTTACTAAGCACTTTTGTCCACATATAACATGGACTTCATCAGAGTACATTCAAAAATTCAACCATATGACTTAAAAGTGCAAACTATTAATAAGAACTTCAGTTAACCAAAAACTGAGAATGCTTCCAATGTTTAATTTAATTACACACTGATACAAAGATAAAGTGAAGTAATTCCTAATATAAAATAACAAGTCCACTGTAAGAAAATCACAGTAGTCTTTATTACAACAAGCAAAGCTTTTGGTCAAACAACCTTCTTCAGTGCTAAATAATCATATTACATTTTCTCTTTCATTTAAAGAGAGCAGGATAGGTACAATGTGACCACAACCATCCAATCACAAAATACCCTTAATTAAACATTTATTAAAATAATAATAAATTACCTATACATACTTCCAAAATTTATAAAATTTCATAAGTTATGTTGTTGCATCCTAACAAGAACAGGCTTTATGCTAATCTTATTGTTTATACCCGGCTCATTGTCTGCATAAAGTCTAATTATCCACTCATGCTCTTTATTTTCTAGATAATTATTCAAATTGCCACCCCTCATGTCTTTATATACATTTTCTATTACTCTAAAGGTAAAAGTATGGTCTATTCCATTATCCAAAATGTGTTTACATGGTGCATTTTTATCATTTTTCCTTCTAATGCCAGATTTGTGTTCCATTATGCTGTCTTTCAGCCTCCTTGTCATTTTCCCCTACATAGAATAATCTACATTTTCTGCAGGTGGCTATTAATGTAGTCTATTTAGCCACCAAGCTGTAAATTCAATAACTTTTACTAAGCACTTTTGTCCACATATAACATGGACTTCATCAGAGTACGTTCAAAAATTCAACCATATGACTTAAAGAGCAAACCATTAATAAGAACTTTAGTTACTTAAAAACATATTACAAAAAAAAAATCTAAATGCAATTCTATAATATATAATTTACCTAACTTTCTATTACTCAAAAAACATTTTATTTTATAGAGACATTCAAACCTGGGTATTTATCAGTTTGTGGCCTTAAGTGTGATAAGCTTTCTTTCTATTCAACCTTTTTCTTAAAACCACCCTCTTTCATATCCTTAGAAACTATTTCTAACCTAACAAAAACTAAATTTCTATGTCCAGGTTACTCTAAAATATAATAAAACATAAAAGCAACCAACAAACTAAAAAAATAAGCACCATACTCTTAAAACTCTAAAACAAAAGCAAAAAAAAAATGGTAAAATGACCTTTAATAGCATACAAATCATATAACAACTGGTAAGTGCTTTCATTCTGTACTTAGAACTTTATCAGACCAAGTTGTTAACATTTAACAAACAACTTAAATAAACATTTAAAATCATGTGACAAGTCTGAATTCAATGAGTTAACCCTTTCCTTCTTAAAACAACTTTATAATTCTCTCATTCATTCCTGGATTATTACATGCATTTAACTTGATCTGACAACAGTATTCAAGCCAGTCCAATTCATCCTCCGTATCTCATTTTACATTATAATTATGAACTTGATCAGTAATAGAAAATTTAAAATCATCTTTCTTTAGTACATCTAAATGTTTTAAATTAACATGTCTCTTCGAGGTGTTACTTAAATCCATTTTTTCTATAGCTCTAAGGAGTTTGTATATTCTCATATAGAATTCTGTAAGCATTCTACCCACATAAAAAGTGGGACAAAGATCATATAAAACTACATAAACTACATATGTAGACTTACAGTTAAAATGATTAAACAGTCTAATTTCATATTTTCTTGCTGTAAGATTTATTTTTTTCTCCTGCTAGTACAATTTTGGCATTTAAACATGCCTTTATTCAACAGTACATGTTTTCACTTTTATTGTTGACAGAACAAGTTAAATGCATGTAATAATCCAGGAATGAATGAATGACAGAGAGAATTATATAAAGTTGTTTTAAGAAGGAAAGGGTTAACTTGTTGGATTCAAACTGGTCATGTGATTGTAAACATTTATTTAAGTTGTTTCTTAAAGTTATCAACTTGGTCTACTGAAGCTCTAAGTATAGAATGAAAGCACTTACCAGTTGTATGATTTGTATACTATTAAAGTTTTAAGTCATTTTACCATTGTTTTGCTTTTACTCTAAGAAAAATGTAACTAAAATATGTTCATATAATGCATTTCTAATATTTCATATCATAATATATTATATATATTCCAAAATGCATTTATGAAATTTCCTAGTGGTCAAACATACATAAAATTCATCACAGCTTTTATATAGTGTAAATATACTAACCCCTTTAATTCACGGGTAAATCTAGCATTAGAATGTAATGTTAAATTATGATGTGTCAAAACAATAAACTTACTATTATGGATAAAGCAACAAGCTTTGCAATGCCACATGGAAAAGTACTATATTCCTTAAAGGTGACATGATACATAAGTTTAGTATTCTATCTATTTAACCAATCTTTAACAGTATGTCCTTTTTGCATACTGAGTTTTTTCACCTATTACATGATATAAATGAGGGTCACCTTTAATAATATTCCAATTATTCTTCAAAACAGATGATATGAAGAAACTGTCTACCAGCATATCTATTACACAAGACAATGTTTTAGATTTAAAACATTAGTCATATCCCTTTATTAAGAAAGTAACCCTAATGCAAAATAGGAGCAAAAACAGTTTTCCTTGTTTTATTATTTCTTGTATTGTAACATCTAAATCAACTGACTTGTAACCTCTACTAATAAACATCTCTTTGGTGACTTTTAATTCCTCTAAAAATAAATTATCATCTGTAATAAGTCTTGAGGCCCTGATAAATTAGCCCCTAGGAATATTATCTTTAATGAACTTATTATGATTGTACTTAAACTAAGCAGTTATTAAATGCAATTGCTTTTCAAAAAAGCACACTATCAAATGCTTTCCTAGCTGAATTAATTTTTTATATTGACATCCAAAATATTAACATCCCACCTACACATCCTATGCAAATTTTAAAAAAAGTAGTACAATTATTAGGGTGGTTTAAAATATTAAACAATCATCACTAGTAATTTTCCAGACAAAGAAAAGATCTGGAACTTGTGCATAGAATGTAATATGTTCAAAACCTGCCATACGTAACAAAAGTTTATTCTCCCACTACCCCATAATAATAATGTTAGCATAATTTCAATAATGTTTTCATTTCATCAGATGTAAGATTATAAAAACTGTTAACTTTTTTATTGCAATATGTTTTTAGGTAACTGAAGTTCTTATGTGTTGCATTTTATATGAATTAATGGTCAGCTATTTAAGTCACATGGTTGAATTTTTGAATGCACTCTGACAAAGTCTGTTTTAAATGCTTACAAAAGTATTCAGTATAAGTTACTGAATTTACTGCTTGGTGTGCTTTCTGTTTGTTGGGAATAATGAGCTGGTTTTTTTTTTTGTTTTGTTAACCAAGAGAAAGTGCAGTTAATAATCAGCTCTCTAAGTTAAAAGACTTTTCTAATAACAGTGGATACACAGTAATCAAAGGATAATTTACTACCCCCAAAGGTAGCTAAGTTTCTATTGACTGTATCTGTTTTGGGGAGGTATCACTTACATAATATCTGTTTGTGCGTGTGTGTGTGTGTGTGTGTGTGTGTGTGTGTGTGTGTGTGTGTGTGTGTGTGTGTAAGAGGTGTTATTTCCCGAACCGTACATTGTCACTTTTTTTTTTGCTGTTCAGTTAAGACTGTTCAAGGTAGACTGGTATGAATTGTTTTTATAGTAAAAAGAAAAAGCTGCTTACCTGCATTTAATTTTGTATGAAAAGCTTTTGCCAGAATTTTTCTCCCAGCCTTAGTAAAGTATAAACCATTTGTTGCAAGTATGTGTAACCTTTGTTCAAAAACATAGTGACTTTATCAAAGTCACTTTATTGATTTGATTACATATGTATTTACCATGTAAATTTTCTAATTTTATAATTTATAATTTGATCCTTTGTTCAAAATATCAGAATATGGATGTTTGATCCCCTTGGCATAGGTTCATAGGTTCAGGTTCACAGACTCGTAGATAAGTACTAAGCAATTAGGCTGCAGACTATTGCAAGTCTAGCCAATAATCCATATTCAAAGTTCCCCTTCCAGCCTCAATGAGGGCAAGACAAGATAGACCTGGTAAAAAAATTGAGGCTTCCCATCCAATTATCTAGGCTTACCTTTAAGGTGACAAAGGTTACTTTGTTTAACATGTGGTGGATATTCAGCTCACAAGTGAGGGATACATATTAATATAAATCTAACACACCATGTGTTATGTACCTGTTGATGAAGGTTTAGTTTCCTTAAGTAGGTATTTAAAGAACCACTTTTTCTGCAAAGGAATAACAGGTTAAAGAGGGAGCAGATCTTTAATGGCTCAAAAGGCTGGACAGAGTTTCTTATGGAGAGGTGTATAAGAAACTGAGTACAGAGATAAGGCTGCCAGAATGTCCTGATAAGTAAATGTCTGAGGCCACTGATCTTTTGAGAATATGAATCTCTGAGCTGTATCAAGTTGAGAGATATGTTAAGACACATCCATGCCAAAATATGCATTGTATTGGGCAATGAGTCTTATGAGATGCAAGTAAAGAGGAATTAAGACTTCGGTGAATCTAGTGGAGATACCTTTGGAACTCAGATGAACCACATAGAATAAATCTTAAAGGCATGATAGACCAATGATAAGTTATTGACAATAGTGCATAGGTCCATTAAAACAATGTCTGATTGGAGGGATATATCACTTAAATGGCAAGCGGACATTCTCTGTCTAGCTACATTTTTTCACGTCTAATTTGAGACTGTTGCCTCAGTGGCCTAACCAATGTTCGTGCAATTGTGAGTCAGTGGAAGAAAATAATTTATAATTGTTCACAGATGAAGATAACCATAGGGCTACAATGTTGGCCTGAAGATTTGATGAATAGATGTCAAATAGAAAAAGGCCCAACATTGATCTCTGTAGTACACCAATTATAACTTTGTTTTTTTTTTTTTTTTTTTGCTTCCAGAAGTGACACTTGTGACTCTATCCACATGGGTTCTATCAGACATCCATTTAACTACAACCAAACAACATAAGGATTTATATTCAGATATACAATCCTGTCAATGATACCTACAGGGAGAACAGTGACAAAAGCTTTGGCAAGGTCCAGATAAGCTGTATGTAAGCATATCTACTGCCCACTACTTTGGTTACTTTTTCAAATTAATGTGATTAAACAGGCAGAAGCTTCCTTTGACAAAGCTGAATTGATGAATATCAAGAGTTAAGAGATTTTTCAATATCCAGGTTATGGAGGTCTGAGATAATACGCTCCATGGATTTATCTATCAGGCTAGTGAGAATCATGGGAGTATAGTTATCATGATCTGTGCTGTTGGACCATCCAACAATGGCTGTTTTCCAAGCTGCAGGAATTTAGCCTGTAAACTGGCTTAGATTAAAGAGATTAAGTAGAGCGTTGGTATGGGCCATTTTTGGCAATGGAATATTATCAGGACTCATGAATGAAATGTTCTTAGCTTTTGAGAGGGTTGAGTGAACTTGCTCCATAGTAAATAAAGGCAGTTGTCTGGGATTGTGGAAGCTGTAGAACAACTATAACTATGGGGTGAGTAAAATTTGCACTACATTTGTCAGCTAGGATATTAGGGATTTCCTTTGGGTTAGATGTAGCTAGGGTGGGAAGAAAGTGGCAGCTGCCCTGGGTTAAAAGTGTAGGGGGGCAATCAGCAGATGCTGATCTGTCTTTAATACATTACCAGCATTCAAAATATGAATCCTGGCATTACAAAACATAGAATCATTTAGCGATCTATATGCACATTACAAAGAGTAAAAACCTCCACAGTGCTCATATCCAGTCAAACAGATCATTCTGGGTTTTGTAAGGAATGGATTTGTTATGTTTTTTTTCTTTTCAGTCATGTTTTTTACATTGCTTTTAATTATTTATTTAGGAAAATGCAGGTTCCATTCATGTAGTATGCAGGAATTAGTCATTTTATATAAAATGAATCTTTCTCGTCCCACAACACTGAACTGTATATAGACATCCTGTCTGCAGTACAATATACTATCACACCTGCTAAGTTCTTAGCATCAGTTATATAGCTGTAATTATGTCACCTCAAGCATCAGTCAGCAGGCACTGTAAAATACAGATGATCACTGAAACTGAAGGAGAACAAAATGCTACTGATTATTTATTAATTTATTTACATTGAATTACCAGGTAGTGTCTGACTGGACTAGAAGCCCATTTTAGTGAAGACCCAGGGAGAAAAGCTCCAAGCATCTACAAACATGATTAAATACAGTGAGAGAATGAGAAAAAAACACTACAGTATTACTTAGAGCTACAGGCAATCACACAATATACAATAATGAGGCATGAGAACGAACATGCATTATGTATAGTACACACTTTTTTCTTTTTTTTTTACATCTGAGGTAGAAGTAAAGCCTATTATCAAGCAGGTGAGAGTAAGCAACCTAATATGTAATGGGGAGATAGCTAAGAGTGAGATAGAGGAGAGAGAAGCGAGTATTTGGTTTGCCTGGGGATGTACAGCAACATAGCCATTGTTTAGTGTAATATTCTTTTAGCAGATGTTTGACATTTAGAATATCAGGATTACTAAGTATATTATGGGGAAGAAAGTTCCAGGTTTTCGCTATTTTGTTGGAGTATAAGGAATCTCCATGACAATTGTGAGATTTAGTTACATTGAACATTAATTTATCAGATGATTTAAGGTACTTGAGGTTTGTATAGGGTTGGACAAGGTCAGTGAGAGCGGGGCAGTTGCCAGGTTTACGTATGACGCTGTGAGCAACTATTATCTGGTTGATGAACAGTAGGTTGGGAAGTTCGATCCAGTTTAGACAGTGAATAGCAGAGCAGTGATGTGATGTGATCTATGGAGTAGGTTTGAGGCAAATGTAGCTATTTTGTTATAACAGGTTTCTAGGTTGTTTAGATCAGATTTGCACAGGTTAGCAAAGATTTGGGAGCAATAAAGTAGGGTGGATAGAAGGTGAGCTCTCACTGTGGATATTCTGGCACAGTTGGTTTGGTAGGGTTTCACCCTATAGAGTACACCAAGTCTGATGAGGACCTTTTTTGACTGCTAATGCTATGCATTTATTGAATTTTAAACAATTGTCGATTGTTACTCCTAGAACTTTAGTTTGCCCAACTGGTTCAATTTTTGTTCCATTAAAGGAATAAATAGTGAGAGAGGATGGGGTATTTTTTACAATGGCATTACTGAAAACCATGAGCTTGGTTTTATTTGGGTTTAATATGAGTTGATGGTCAGATAGGTAGCTTTCTACGTCTAGGAGGGCATTCTGGGTTTTTTCTTGTAGTTCAATACTGGAGGGGGCAGAGCAGATGAGAGAGACATCATCAGCATATTAAATGATAGAGACGAGTTGTGTGGAGGAACTGAGGTTAGGTAAATATGATAAAAAGGAGGGGGCTGCGGATGGAGCCTTGGGGGACTCCAACCATGATGGGTACAAGGGAGGAGAGTTTGTTATCCCATATATAGCTAGCTATAAAACCAAGTTAGAGATGTTTTACTAAGATTATATAAGGCAAGTTTGTTGAGAGTATTTGGTGTGATGCTGTGTAGAAAATGTTGGACATATCAAGGAATGTAACTGTGACAAGTCGGCCTTTATTTTTGAAGAGATTAACAGTATTTGTGAAGCATATAAGAGTGGTACTGGTAGTATGCCTGGGTCAGAAACCATGTTGACTATTTGATAGAAGATTTTTCTTAAGGAAGTGGTCAAGGAGTTGATGTATATATTTTTCTAGGATTTTGGCTATGGGAGAGAGAATGGTAATTGGTCTATAGTTTTAAACGTCAGTGGAGGGCCCACCTTTGTGCATGGGTATGATGTGAGATATTTTCCAGAGGAGGGGTATGTATTGTCCAGAGACAGAGAGAGGTTGATTAGAACTGATATGGGATAAGAGATGGATGTGGTGGCAAGTTTTAGAAATTCGTTGGGTAGTTGATCAGCTGCAAGACTGCAGGGTTTTAATTGACTTAGGAGTTTTTTAATCTAACTAGTTTGCATTGGCTTAAGAGAGAATGAGTTAGGGTTGCATTTAGTGGTGGTGGGTATGGATAGAGGTGAGTTTGTAATGTTGTTCAGCAAGGACGTAATAGAGTTAATGAAGTGGGTATTAAATTGTGTAGCTATACAGTCTGTTGTACTGTTGATGGATGGAGAAGGGGTATTAAGTTTTCCTGGCTTTAGGAGGGAGTTTATGGCTTGCCAAAATTTGGGGGGATTGTGTTGGTGTTTCTGCTATGAAGTCATCTAGGTCATATAAACAGTACCTTTCACCTGTCAAATATTAGTATCAGTGCTTTTAAACAGAGATGCAAATTCTAGTCTGCCTGATACATTCATTTGTAGCTAGGGTGGGAAGAAGGTGGCAGCTGCCCTGGGTGAAAAGTGTAGGGGGGGGCAATCAGCAGATGCTGATCTGTCTTTAGTGCATTACGTGCATTCAAAATATGAATCCTGGCATTACATTTGTCAACATTTTTTTTGGGGGGGTACCCAATCAGGGAATGGCACAGGGTGCCAGAATTGCTAGTTATGCTTCTGAGTCAGATTGAGCAATATTGTTGTATACTAACCTCAGACATCGTAGGTGTTAGTTCTTAATGTTCTGACCTAGCTAATGAAAAAATTAGTAGTTATTGTTTGTTTTATTTTTATTTTTTTTTTAGTGGCTATTTTAAGTGCAAACTCAATTTTGAACTTCCTAATGGTCCCCTTAAGGATCCCTTGAGCTCTTTTCTAGTTTGTGTAAGTTTGCTCCTAAAATAGTAGAATGAGACATTTTCCAAACAATTTCTTTCTTTCTCTTGTAATATAATTAATTTATATGGTTATTTCCCCATACAAATTTGTTTTCAAATTTCTCATATCTGATGCAGGTATTGGACTGGCTTACCAATACAACTATTTAAGTGGGGGCAAAAGTCAAAGGCAGCAGCTTTAACAATGGAATCCATGGGAAGATGATAGCAGCAAAATTTGTTTAGGTCATCAAGTAACTAAAGGCTTGCTTTTGAGAAGTCCCTAAACATGGGGGTATATACAGGTGTAGAATATGAACAGCCAAAGCATGTGTTTCAAGGGAATTGAGTATGTGCAGTTTGTATAACCTGAGATGTACTGAGTACTGTGAACTCTGAACTGTGAGTAATGGAAAAATACTGAACAAACAAGAGTCTGCCTGAAAGCAGGAAATGTGCCTTTTATGGAAGTGTATCCGATTCTCTCTTCTGCCTGGAGATATGATGATGTGAATTGTCTTATGTTTACGGGTAAACCTTTGATTGGTTAATTGCCCTGTATAATGATCTAATTGGTCCAGTTTTATATTTTTGTACTGTCAGCAATATCACGAGTATATAAGCTTGTTTATTCCTTTGTTCTGGAAGTCTCCCTGGTGCTTTCCATGAGGCTCCCACGCGTGTGTATTGTAGTTAATAAAAGCCACTGAAAGAGAGAAAGAACTGTATCTGTCTTCATTCTTAAAGTAATGTACGACTCAACAATTGGTGCCGTAATTCGGATCTGAATTAAGAGCAAGCGGCAGCAGTCGAGAACTGAACGAAATACTGCTAAAAGGGCCCACAACAGATTTTTCTGTTTCTGTAGTATTTCTTTCATTTTTCTGTCCCTGTCTGCTTTCTAAAGTTTTATGAACAAAATTTTTTTTTTTATCTGACAAAGTTATGATTTCTCTCCTTCAGTCATTTTAAGGTAAGTGGCATGCATTTCTTTTCTGCTTTGAATGTGCAGTATAAGAGTGGGGTTAATACAGAAAATACTGGCATCATACGTATGAAAGGAGGAATGATAGTGGGGTAATAAGACGTTTTTATAACGCCTTAGCTAAACTTGTGTTAAACAGGTATAGCTTATTGTGTGAGAGTGGGGTAATAAGACGTTTTTATAACCCCTTAGCTAAACTTGTGTTAAACAGGTATAGCTTATTGTGTGAGAGTGGGGTAACAAGACGTTTTCATAACGCCTTAGCTAAACCTGTGTTAAACAGGCATAGCTTACTGAGTGATAGTGGGGTATTGAGTGCAAATGGGAGAGAGTGCGAGAAAAATAAATGAGCCAGAAAAAGGTACACCAGCTGGTTATATGTTTTATCGGGTGTTCTGGGACAGTTGTATGTTTTTAAATCAGTGGATCACCCTTACTAAGGATGACGGCGATCTTGTTTTTCCGGAAAATGGTAGTTTTAATAAAGATGTTCTGACTAATTTACGAAAAAAATTAAAAAAGAAAGGAAAAATACCAGGGCTGTGCTGGGCAGCTTTTAATGATTGGATGTGTGAGGCAAACGAACGGGAAAAAGATTTGGTCGTTAGTAGTCTTAAGGATAGTCAACAAAAATTAAAAGAGCAGATAAAGGAACTGCGACAAACTACTAAGAATCTAGATATAGCTAACGGTAAACGTTTAAAAGAACCACCCTTTAAGGGATTATATCCAGTACAAGAATTAAATAAATTACAGATACCTGAATCATCTGAAGGTGATAATCCATGGTTCCCCCCACCCCCTACAGCTCCTCCACTGCAATATCAACCTTCACAACTATAGGATGGAACTGTTAGCTCCACAATACAGAGTGAAGGCCGGTGGAGGGAAGAGCAAATCATTCCTGACCCCAGACAGGGAAATCAGGTGATAGGAGACCAGTCTAGCCGCCTGGCTATAGAACAACCTGACCAAATAGATACAGGCAAATCATCCCCTAGAGTAACCCACTCTAAGATAAAGAAACAGCACAAAAGAAAAGTGCAAATGCTTTTTGACCCTAGGTCCAGTCAGCCGAAAATACCTCAAAACAGGAAAACTGTATATTCACACAAGGGTTAATATTATAAGCAATGCCCAATTGTGATTAAGGACAAGGATGGTTACATTAACCCGGATAAATTTCATCAAAGCTTTACTTCCAATTCGAGCACGAGCTCATCAGATGAAGCAGGAGTATTTCCACTGAGGGATGTTCCAAATTCAGCACATGCTAGAGATGTGGAACAACCGTCTACTGTAGTAGTACCTAGGGCGTGGTCGGCAGTTGATTTTCAAGCTATTACTAAATCACTTCCGCCCATTCGTAATAACCCAGCAAAGTTTCAACGCGTATTAGCTGGACACATATGTTTACAAAATCCTACTATAGAAGAAGTTAAAGCTGTCCTCTAATACACTGTTCCAGCTGATCTGATGAAACGTATCTGGGATCATGCTAATGGCGCCACCCCAATACCAAAGCATAACACACAAGGGGAAAATGGTTTTGAAGTAGTCAGACAATGAATAGTTGATGCTATCATCGTCATAGTGCCACCTACCCCAAATTGGTCTAAGATTAAGTCAGTCATACAGAGAGAAGACGAACCTATAGATGAATATTTACAACGACTTACTGATGCCTTTGAGGCATATTCCGGATACCCAGAGCCCACCGAAGGGCCAGCACAGGGCGGGCTGTCAGCTGCTTTTGTGGATGGGTTACGCCCTCAACTGAGAGATAAATTAAATGAAGTATGTTTGAATTGGCCTAGTCTGGGCCTGCATGAGTTAGTTCAGCAAGTACAATACCTATCTGACCATTTGGCTAAAGAAAAAAAGGATTTACAGGAAAAATTAGTACAAGCACAAATTCAAATGTATAATGCTTTGGGCCAACCCGGACACTGAGGTAGAGGATGAGGGCGGAGAAGAGAGAGGTGTAGAGGTCACAGTCCAGCTACTCAAAATAAACAAAACTATCAAGGTATGCAATCAACCCAACCCCAGAATCCCAGTAATCAGACTGAATGTTTCAATTGTGGCCAGACAGGCCATTGGAAAAATGAGTGTCCATATTTGGCTGAACAACCTGCTCCATACACTGAGACACCACAACAATGGAATTCTAACTGGACGCCAAACCTTCAACAGCAACCACAATGAAGGTTCCCTGAAGAGAAACAACAGCAGTTGTACCCCTTCCTTCCTGTGGATCAGGATGGGCCACATGTTATGTTACTGGTTAAAAATAAACCATATCCATTTGATACCGGAGTGACTAAATCTATGCTAACTAGCAGAACGGCCATGAATACTCCACTTTCTAATAAAGTAACTAAAGGAGTAGGTGTCTCTGGTATACCTATTGAGTATTCTGAAATCGTCCCAGTGCCAATAACTTTGGGACCGTTGCAGGATAATCATGCGTTTTTAGTAGGACCCTCAGTGCCTTTAAATTTATTAGGAAGAGACTTGCTTTGCAAAATGGGGACCACCATTTTTTGCACAGCTGATGGAGTTTATCTCCAAGTACCTTCGGACCAACAGGACACTACTTTAGCAGCCTTGGATGATACCATCACATTACAACCGATGTGTATTCAGTCAGATTCTAACAGAAATGAAGATTTACACTCCCTACCCTCTTACTTGTGGACAACTCATGATAATGATGTAGGATTTTTGACTTCAGCTATCCCTGTAAAAATAACTCTAAAACCTGGAGCAAAGTTGCCACGAGTACCACAGTACTCTTTGACAGCTGAGGCTATCTCTGGTATAGCCCCTGTTATTTCTGCATTAGCACAGCAAGGGATAATAGTACCCACCACAAGCCCGTGTAACACTCCAATATTACCAGTAAAGAAACCTGGTAAACAAGCTTACAGATTTGTGCAGGATTTACGGGAAGTTAACAAAGAAGTTATGCCTGTCTTCCCAATTGTGCCAAATCCATCTACTATTTTAAGCTGGATCCCACCTACAGCTAAATGTTTTACAGTAATAGATATTTCATCAGCTTTTTTCTCTATTCCAGTACATTCTGATAGTCAATATTTGTTTGCTTTTACCTACAAAGAGCAACAGTATACTTGGACCCAATTGCCCCAGGGGTATGTAGAATTCCCGACTTTATTTTCAAGGGAAATGCATAGACAATTACAAGATTTACAACTACCGTCACATTCAGTTCTAGTCCAGTATGTGGACGATATACTTATAGCCTCCCCAGACAGTAACACCTGCAAGGAAGATTCTCTTTTAGTGTTAAAATTTTTAGCCACACGAGGATTTAAAGTAAATAAATCAAAACTACAATATTGTCAAGATAAAGTGCAGTATTTGGAACACATTATTGAAATGGGTTCTCGCCGGATACTCCCAAACCGTATCAGTTCTATTCAAAATGCACCACGTCCTGTAACTCAGAGGCAACTTAGAGGGTTCCTTGGTCTAGCAGGATACTGCAGACAGTGCGTGTCTAATTTTTCAGAAATTACCACCCCTCTGTTGCAACTCTTGAAAAAAACATTACAGACCCTCTACCCTGGATGTCACAGCATGATGAGGCTTTTCAGGCAATCAAAACAGCCCTGGTAAATCCTCCTGCCTTAGGGTTACCGGACTATTCTAAACCTTTAATTTTCTTTTGTTGCGAACGAAATAAGACTGCTCTGGGTCTCTTAACCCAGCAACACACTGGAGGATACTGACCAATTGCTTACTATAGCATTCAATTGGATCCGGTTGCTTCTGGTTACCCAGCTTGCTTACGGGCTGTGGCAGCTGCTGCCATCTTGCTAGACATGGCAGCTCCACTAACCCTGGGACATGACACTGTACAAGCAGTCCCGCATGCTGTTCAAGCTTTGCTTCTGAAAACTAAAACACAATATCTTTCAAATGCATGTCTTACTAAGTATGAGATAAGTTTAATGGGAAATCCTGCTTTACAAGTTAAACGCTGCCCACCACTAAACCCTGCCTCTTTAATACCAGCCTCAGATGAGGGTGAACCACATGACTGTGTGCTAGTGGTTAACTCTGTTCTTTCTCCTAGGTTGAATTTATTTGATACTCCTTTGCAAAATCCTGATTTAGTTCTTTTCGTTGATGGATCCTGTTTAAGAACAAACTCCGTAAAATTCCAAGCTACTTGGTCAGTCTGCACACCGACTGAAGTATTGCAATCAGCATGATTACCTACAGGTGCCTGCAGGCAGGCCACGGAATTAGTGGCATTATCACATGCATGTAAACTAGCTAAAGACAAGTCTGTTACTATTTATACTGATTCCTGTTATGCCCATGGTGTTGTTCATGATTTTGGCATATTATGGAAAGAACGAGGGTTCTTAACATCCTCTGGAACACCCATTAAAAAAATTTTTATATCAATAATTTATTATAGGACTTATTGTTACCTTCTGAAATCACTGTTGTTAACTGCGCAGCCTATCAATCCAATGACACTTTCGAAAGTAAGGGCAATAATTTTGCTGACTGGGCTGCTAAACAGGCTGCTTTCTCACAAACTGTTCAAGGTCACTTTCTGCAGCCATTACACTCTATGAAAACTTTTGAAGAAACAGTGCTAAAAGCTTTACAGAATGAGGTTTCAGAAACAGAAAGAAAAACATGGCTGGCTCAGAATTGTTTTAAACGCTCTGATTTGATTTGGCAACATCCAGATGGCAGATTGGTCTGCCCCTTATCCATGCTAAATTCCCTCATTAAAGCTTATCATTTGCCAGCCCATGTTGGGGTACAAGCTTTAATAAAACAAATCCAAAAGGATCGGTTTGCCCCAAAGCTTTCTGCTTCTGTACAGCACTTTGTGAGCACATGCTCCATTTGTTTACAATACAATATTTCCAAAGGCACAATGGCTCCCGCACAACCCTTACCAAAACCATTGGGACCATTTTGTGCTTTGCAATGGGATTTTATTGAATTACCACTTTGTGCACGTTTTAAATATGTTTTAACTGCTGTTGATGTTTTTTCTGGATGGTTAGAAGCATACCCTTGTGCGTAAAATGATGCTATCTCAGTTGCTAAGAAACTTTGTTATGAATTTATACCTCGATTTGGTGTTCGTTGTTATATATATTCAGATCGTGGAACACATTTTACAGCTCAATTGACTCACTGTGTACTATGTTGGGCATCACTCTAAAATTTCATTGCCTATATAGACTGCAGGCATCTGGAATCATTGAATGCATGAATCAAACACTGAAAGCTAGACTAGCAAAAATTACTACTGAAACAGGTCTCACTTGGGTACAGGCCTTACCACTAGCTTTTTGTAAAAAGCAAGGTGAGGCCGATGCCAATAAAGAGATGAAACAGGCTCCAAAACAAAACTTACAGGTACCAACCAACTCCAAAAGCCACAAGAAAAACTCTGTAACGAACTTTGTAACGAACACTGCTTTATTGTTGACCTAGGTTTCGTCCTTACGAACTTCTTCAGAATACATTCTATCATTCTACCTCACTCTTTTATACATTGTTGATTATTCAATAATCATTCAATTAATAACCTAATTTCCCGCTTCTGGCATTCAATGAAGTTACATTATTCATCTCTAAATTTTTTATCATTTGTATTTTCAATTTTGTTTTCTCTAGAAATTTGATGATGTCTAAGGCCAAAATAATATAGTGATGTAAAATGTTCTACTCAATACGTCCCTGGGAAAAATATGAAGCCCACTAGAGACATTCACATCTCACTGCAGGCCATCAGGCCTGAATCCTTTGTGAATGATACCATTCTACTCAGTGACCAAGCATGGAAGGCTCAATCTACCTGTCCCTTATATTTTCTATAACAGTTAAGGTTTTCTGTCCCAAGTCCCACTGAAAGGCTTGCAATGCTCAAAAGAACCCATTCTACTCAGCGACCAAGCACAGAAGGCCTGCTCTACCTGCCCCTTATATTTTCCATAACAGTTAAGGTTCTCTGCTCCAAGTCCCACTGAAAGGCTTGCAATGCTCAAAAGAACCCATTCTACTCAGCGACCAAGCACGGAAGACTCGCTCTACCTGCCCCTTATATTTTCTGTAAACAGTTAAGGTTCTCTGCCCCAAGTCCCACTGAAAGGCTTGCAATGCTCAAAAGAACCCATTCTACTCAGCGAACAAGCATGGAAGGCTCGCTCTGCCTGCCCCTTATATTTTCTGTAACAGTTAAGGTTAATATCAACAAATTTTCTCCTTTGTGTATTATAAAGCAAACTCACTGGGTCCAAAAGCACTGGCAAAAATCCCTGCCTACCCATATCATCTATTGATTAACTAAGTAATTGAACAAACATTCAGTCGCTAGAAGTATATCCCTCTGTAGTGCATTCTTCTTGGATTTCAGCCGTAAGAAACTCGTCTACAACAAAATAGAGCTCTGCATCATTAAATGAGAACAGTGTGCTGTTTTCAGTAAACACTTTACATTTATTTGCTTTAAGAAATAAAAACAGTGCGCAGTTTACAGTATAAGTGGTATATTTTGTAAGAACATACTTGGAGCACACTAGTAATAGTGTTATCTGGTATAGCCCTGCTCTGCTTGCCCTTGCTAAGCAACGGCAAGCCCCGATCTCGCCCTGCCCCCAAATCTCACCCACCCCCAGTACTGCCAAATTTATTGTGCCTTCACCCCACCCCACCCCATCTTCCTTACCCAGTCACAACCTGTATGATACTCATACTGCCCTTCTGCTAAACTACTCATTCATCTCCTACCCAAATATATTCTTATACTTTAGAGCTTCCTCTTCTTCTTCTACTCTAACATCATAGCCCATAAGCACTTATTTACTAATTCTTCTAAACACTTTATTCTGTACATAGTCCTAACAGTAACAATGATCTCATCCAAATTTTTCTCACCACTCTACTTACTACTAGTGCTCTACATACCTTACCACCTCACCGCATATGAAAACCTACTCTATCCAGAATTCAAATGTCCAACATCCCAAACCTCTACCACTCTTGCTCTTAATAAGCTAGAACATAAACTTTCACCTAATGCCCTATCCCCCAAATACTATCATTCTCTTAGATCCAGTTGCATTAGCCAAAAACCAGGCAATATCTTAAACTTATAAATAAAATCCCAAAACTCATAACAAGATTGAAATACAACTTTAACAAGGATGGTGACATCCACCTAACCCTGGCCCATCATCACGAAGCAACCCTCACCCAAACCCTAACACTCCTACACCTGCCGACTCTAGCTATGTGGCTAACAATTCTACCTACTTTACTCTATTAAATAAGCACCCAAACTCTTTCCTGGTCTGCCATTTTAACATCAGAAGCCTGAATAATAAAATCCACTACCTCCATGCCCTCCCCAGATATTCTTTGTCTCACTGAAACCTGGTTAAAACTAGCAACTAAAAACACAGAAGTAACACCTCCAGGGTATAACATCCTAGGCTGGACAGGACATCCAAGAAAGGTGGTGGGGTAACTGTATTATTTAAGTCCAACCTTACAGTCACTATTGACACCCAACAACCTCCCCAAGTAAATAACGCAGAAATTATCATCACCAAAATACAAATAAATAAAAATGAATGTAGATATATTGTTGGCATTTCTTTACCCCCTGGAAAGACTGTCAGCACCCTAGAACATATTCTACACTGGCTAGCCTGCAATTATCCCCAAGAAACTATAGTCTTAGGTGAATTGAACATTGACTGGAATACCTGTTCCTCTGAAGCTCCTAGCAACCACACAAACCTTCATGGGTTTACTCAGACCATATCCTCCCCCAATATGTATAGCAAAAACAAAGGCAAAGGTAGTATCCTAGATTGGATCCTGATCAATGGTGACCCACAAATGTACAATTCATGCATTCTACCCGTTGATCTAAGTGATCATTGCCTTACCTACATCATTAGGCACAAAGCTGATAACCTCCATCTCCACACCTATAAAGTGACACGTAACAAAAAACTTTAACCTAGATAACTTCTTATATGATCTCAAGGCTTACAACTGATCAGACCTTAAATGACTCCCACTAGATGAGGCTGTGGCCTTCTTTAATACTAAATTCCTCACTACCCTTAACTCACATGCCCATATCCACACCATCCGTGCCAAAACTAGAACTGCCCCATGGCTAACTAGACTTACAAAAACCAAAATAACTCACAGAAATAAGGCATGGACCACTTGGCATGCTACTAAAGACCCAACAGATCAGGTCAGATACCATCAATTAAGGAATTACACTAAAAAATCCATCATATTAGACAAAAAAAGACTACTATACCCACCTGAAACAAAAACATCAAAACAAACCTCAAAAGTTCTGGACTGGAATAAACAACCTCCTCCATCCAGGCCGTACCACCACTCCTACCCCATCAGCAGCCCTTGACAAAACACCAGAGGCAATTGCTAACACATTCATTTGCTTCTTTACTGAAACTATCCAGGCACTAGCCACCCAACTCACTCCCACCTGCCCCAACCCCTCCCACCTTACCACCACCTGCTTTAACTCCAACAATTCTACAGACAGCCCAAATCTTCCCAAGATTCATCTCTCCTTTAGCTTCCAACCTATACCTACTCCCCTCATCCATGCCCTTCTCAAAAAACTAAAACCCACTACTCTAGCTGCTGACCTCCTCCCTGCTGAGTACCCTCAAATAGCCACAGATGCCATTGCACTCCCTGTCTCTATCCTCATTAATAGATCCATCTCTGAGGCAACCATTCCATCAATATGAAAATATCACGTGTAATACCCCTCCATATAGGTGGTAGTTCCATAGAACTGTTCAACTTTAGACCTAGAGCCATTCTGTCGCCACTAGTAAAAATCTTGGAAAAATGCATCCACAAACAACTAATGCAGTACCTCAACCAAAACAAACTGCTGGCAGACTCTCAGCATTGCTTTAGACCATACCATAGCACCACTTTGGCTCTCTTACCTTTCACTAATGTCATCAACCTTAATCGAAACAACAACAAACTATCATCAGCACTCTTTCTTGACCTTTCTAAGGCCTTCAGTATGATTAACCATCAGCTACAACTCAGTACCCTGAACGCTGTCTTCTTAGATCATCACTCCCTACTATGGTTTCAGTTCTATCTAATTGGTAGACAGCAGGCTGTCCTATGGCAGGACGAGCTGTCATCCCATCTTCCAATCACCCTAGGAGTCCCTCAGGGCTTTATACTAGGACCCCTCCTCTTCTCTATCTTCATAGACGACCTTCTTACTACCATCCCAAATGCACACTGTATCCAATATGCAGATGATTTTACCTTGATATGCTCTGCCTCCTCTCAAATAAATCTCCTATCCCTAACCCAGAATATCTTTAATAGCATTGAAAACTGGCTAACTAATCGGCAACTGCTCCTAAATCCTAACAAAACCAAGCTGCTACTTTTCTCCCCTACCCATAGGTCCACTCATCCATTCTTCACTATTAAGTCTAACAATGGCACCATTATCTCCTCAGATGACCAAACTCAGCTTCTAGGAGTATTAATAGACAACAACTTCAAATTTGACACACATATTGACCACACTATTAAGTCCAATAACAAAAAAACTAGGCTACCTTTACAAGCTTAAACCTTTCCTCACCTTTATTGCTAGGGTTGCTATTGCACATACCCATCTTCTCTCCAGTCTCCTCTATGCCTCTCCAGTATTTACCATCATTTCTAAAACTAACCTCAACAAACTATCCTCCTGCTGCTACCATATAGCTAGATTTGCCACTGGTATGGCATATAGGACTTACCATTGCAACACCCTAGTTCAACTTGACTGGCTGGAATTTCCTTCCCTTTTGCAGTTCAACCAGCTTATAGTAGCACACAAAATACTCAACCAGCCTGATAATACCACAGCTCTCAAGAACGTTATCAGCCCACATGATGCTCTCAGCACATTTCTATCCTCATATAAACTATTGGTCCCAACCCTAAAATCCAACAACACAGCAGGGGATTCTCTGTTTGCTAACTCAGTTTGTAAAATTTGCAACCTACTTCCTGCAGTTCTTACCCAAGAATCTTCTCTACCCCTATTTAAAAAAGGCCTCAGCTTTAAATCACACTGGCTCTGCCTCTGCCTAAACCCTGACTAACCCAACAACTTGGTGTTTTCTCTACTCAACTGATCATTAGTAAGCCAGTCATTATATTGATCAAATGAGTTATGTTATAATGTACAGATTTGCCTGCTTGTCACTGTGTTAAACCTTTAGCAAATGGTAGCATATTCCTACTGTGCTAAACCTTATGAAATGATGTATCTATATTCTTTTCTCACTCTGTCTAGTATTATTGTATTATTATTATTATTATTATTATTATTTGTTTTTGTGTTAAGAAATGGAGCTTTTCCCCCAGGCCTCCACTGAAAATGGACATGTATCCAGTCGGGCTATCCTGGTCAACAAATGTAAAATAAAATAAAAATAAATAAAAATGTCCTTAACCACTGACTGAAGACCAATATCTTCTATTATATTTAGGTGCTGTATGACATGATGGAAAGAGTTTGCTAAGCAGATGAGTTTTCCGAAGCTTGTTGCTAGGATGTTCAATAATCCCATCCAGTCCTATGACTGCACGTCCAAGAGGGAAGACTTTCTTAGATTGTTCACTCCAAAAGTAACATGTTATATTTAGCCTTAACTTTTTATAGCTTAATAGATTTAATTTTGACCTCAGGAAGCAACAAGGCATCACAATATCCTTACAAATTCCACTGAGGTATATGTATTTTTTTTTACTTACGATGCAGTCACCATTTACTAAGATGATTTTTGGACTGCCATGGTTACAGTGTCTTCATATGGGCTTTTGAGTCTGGCCTTGTTAATTGTTAACCCCAAATACTCTGTTGCTATGGACTCTCCCCCACTGACATGGTATATTGACTGTCTATATGCTTTACTGTGATTATTGAGAGGACTGTATATTACTTTATGTGTATGAGCAATGTTTCTGTTTCTGTTGACCATATGACTTTGTGAGATACAGCTGAGGCATTTGTGGATGTAATTTTCAGAACCTTTGCACCTGTAGTAGTTGATATATATATATATATATATATATATATATATATATATATATATATATATATATATATATCTACACACACACACACACACACACACACACACAATACATATATATATATATATATATATATATATATATATATATATATAGTGGTTGGCATATTGGTCTGCATATGTGTGTGTTTGTGTGTCGTGTATGTATGTATGTATATATATATATATATATATATATATATATATATATATATATATACACAGTGGTCTGCATGTATATATGTGGTGATCAGCATGTGTATATGCTCACCAAGTGTGACTGAGACTAAGAGTTTAGTCTCAGTATTCTGAATATGCGTGCATTTTTCAGTCGGATAGATATTTAAGATCTTGTTAAAAAGAAGTACATTTTCCACAAGCATTTATGTCCATACTGTTATTTTCCAGTCCCCTTTGTAGAGTGGGTCGAGTAAAAGTAATCTGGATAAAAATACCAGACCTCATGGTTTTGTGGGTAGCATGGGCCCATGTCCATGTATACTGACAGTTTCTCATTTTCGTTGTGATATGGGTTTTGTTAAACTTGTTGTCAATAGTACATTGCAGGACTTAACTTTAGAGGGACATGATTTTCCTTTATTTATGTTTAATTTCTAAGCAATGACAAATTGTTAGGGTAATTTTTTTACATTTAAAAATGTACAGGGTAAATATCTAAATATATATGACAAAAGTCAAGAGAAAGAAATTTTATTTTTTGAAAGTACAAGAAAATGTCATGAATTCACATTCACCAAGACCATTATAGCATGCTAAAAATTACCACAATGCACATTTATTTTATTAACATTTGTTAATTGGGTAAGTAGTCTGGACCCAAGACCCTTTTCAGCCACAATTTAGGACAAACAGGCAAACACAATACATGGTACACAAACCATAACAAATTATAATAAGATTGCTGTGAGAAAATTAGCTACAAATGGAACAATATGTAAATCATCTAATCTACTTAACAATATATTATGCAAGTTGTAATAAATTCAGAAGCAAGGAGAGTAAATATTCTTTAAACTAGTTACAGCACAGTGTAAAGAATTTAGTGGTCCAGCACTGTGGCTTTAGTCATGTGACTAATCCGTGAGTATAAAACAGCTGTACTTGCTCTCTTCAGCAAGTTGTTTTTTTCAGTGATTTCTTAAATGAGTTCAGGTTATCTAACAATCTGCAGTTTTCAAGAACTGAGTTCCAGGAGGCAGGAGCAATTCTGGAAAATGACCTATTACAAATAGAAAACTTAAAGGCCGGACTCTGTAATTGTACTGAATCAGTGATACGCAGAGAGCATGAGGTGTTTCTAAAGAAGGGTAAGGGTATTCAGGAGTAGAGATGCGCTGGCGCTAACAGGAAGTTTGTTTCACTTAGGGTACAATGACGTCCTGGTTCTACTACAGGTGCTTAAGTCCCAAGCACTTGAAAATCAATGTGTCAAAGCCAGGGACTTGAGCACCTTGAGGATTGTGCAGGCTTGTTGCTCATGCTTGAACTTGAAAATGAGTTTGGGCAAACAGCTGTAGAGAGACAGCACTATTTATGTATGAACTGCAATATGAGTTTGAGCAAGCAGCTGTGGGAGGAACCAGGGGGCTTAGAAATGGGGAGATGGAGGGGGTTAGAACTAAGGAGCAGAAGAGAAGATTTTAGGCCTAGGGAGCAGGAAGGGTACTTAGGTTTTGGAAGGGGTTGGAGTTTTAGGTTAAGGAGGAGGAAATTAGTTCCAAGATTATGGAGAAATCTGCGAATTTAGGTTTAGGGAAGGAGATTAGAATTTATGTTTAGGGAGTGTGAAGGGTGTTTTAGGGTTGCACTTAGGGTTGTGGTAGGGCTATAAGAGCTAAGTAGTTATGAGAGATTGAACTAGTAGGAGTTTGAGCACTTGCCTATTCAAGCAAGTTATAATGAGCAAGTGTACCATGAACATATAAAAAGCAAGGCACCTGCATTTGGCACTGGTGTCCTTGTAGTTTGAAAGGTATCTAAATCTTAGTACTTTATTTTATGCTGTATGAAGGAGGGAGTTATTGTGTCCTGCTCAAGAAGCAATGCTAGGAAGGGCATATTCTAATCTTTGGTTAAATGTTTTTAAAATGACTCTCCCCTCCCCAAAGGAGAACACGCCACCAAACACCTTACAGATTTGAGGATTTTCTAACCCTTCAAAATTTGTAAATGCAAGAAGCTTCTTAGCTGCATCCTAACATAATTATTATGGTCCAGGTAGGAAGGAAATTAAATGGCAAACTAATAAAATCTCGTTATGTTTTATGGCTTTTCAACTGACCTATAAATAAAAGTGATTTTAAACAGAATATCAATTTACTGTTGTGCATGTTGTCTGTTTTCAAAGTGAATACTTTTTTGTTTTATTTACTGAACAGCTTTCAGAGTATTCGGTACTAAATTTTGAAGTAAAAGCTTTACACAAAATCCAAATATCTGTGATATTTGTTAATATAAAGAACAAAGTATATGAAAATTAAGAAATGTGAACATTATTTTTGTTAACTGGTGAAAATGGATACTGATATGGTTGAGGGGCCCTGGTCCAGTACCCTGTCTAGGGCCTGTCTGGCCCTGATCCATTTCTATAAAGGACTAATACTAGTATATGCTCATGCAAATGCTTTTAGGATGAGGAATTTCCTTGTGAAGAAAATTCCTGACCTGCAACACATCACCATTTGTTTGTCTTTTCGGCTTTTCCCGGTTAGGGGTCGCCGCAACGGAACTCTGGTCTGCTAATGATTTGCAGTAGATTTTCACCAACGCCGAGGTGCCAGCTCGACATTCAACCTTCTTCAATGAAGGCACTCCCATTTATGCATGTCTTTCGAATGCCCACCCAACCGTGGGGAGGACATGCAGACTCCACACAGAAGGCACTCCCCGCACTTCAGCCGAGAATCAAACTACTTTATTTCATTTGTGGAATGCTTCCTCATTTCGCTTCATAAAATCAGGCTACATATAAGATCTTGAAACATTTAATCTTAAACCTTACATGATGGGCAGCAGAACTGCATTGATATTTTGTGTCTGTCTAATGCTGCTAAAGAGGTGTTAATATTCTACAGTGAAAGTCATTGCTAAAATAGGATTTCGAAGAATACTGCACTGTAAAGCATACTGAGTCATAGTTTTGCAGTGATTGTGATCCAATAATTAGCAAGGCACTGGGACAATATACCTTTATAAATACATTAATGTACAAATCAAAAGGAATTTAAAAAACAGATAGTTGCATGGGAGATTAAAAATCCAGGCAGAGTCTTGTGGCTTTCAGGTTTCTGCCTGACATTAAATTTATTAGTTGCTCTCTTTTTATTAGCTTTCCATACTTTAAAAGATTTAATTTATTGATTTGTTTTAGTTTCTTTGTTATCTATATCGCTGAACTTTCAGCTATGAACCCCTCCCCCTCCAAACACACACACAAAATAACAGAATGAATAGCATGGATAAAAGGAATGGATAGAGATGAATGATTTTATTTTTTGCAAAATTAATGTAGAAATCAGCACTGCAGAAAAACAATGATAATGATGTGCCCACTTAATATATTCATAGTCCTTAGTAGAAAAAGAAAGGATAGACTCCCCACTTTCTTAACTATAGATAATAGGTGATAAATCTATTGCAGTAAAAGTAAATGTACACATCAAAAAGAAAGAAAAAATGGATCTTACATTCCACTAGGTGTTAATAGCTCTGAAGCTGTAGGCTAAAACAGAAGGATGGATTAAGTGAGATATAACAAGCATCCAGAGGAAAAATGCCAGCATCCCATCATCTGGGATACTTCAAAGGTAATAGGAACAAGCTTTCAACATGAAAAGGTACTTAAAATATGACAAGAGAAAGAGATTAAAGGAAATACAAAGAAATATCAGTTACAGGAAAAACAATAAAAATGAAATTAATGTAGACCACAGAGGAGGATTGGATAGCATGAAAGGTTATGAGATATGAGAAACCATACCTGAAAATGAAAGAGCTAGGGAACTCCACTTACATCAAAATAGAGAAAATGAATGAGGTTAGTATGATGCTTATGTATCTATATTCTCTTATCTTGTGGTGGTTAGCTGATAGCTTTATAGAGTGGTGACTGTTTCAAAATGAAAGGAAATGAACAGTCACATGGATGGAGGAGCAGAGAAAGAGAAGGGCTGTCATGTAGATGTCGAAGACAGCAGCTCAAAAATGGACTGTAATATGTAAAGGTATCCATAAAACAAGTTTTCTTCTGAAAAACGAGCCAGGAGACTGTCAATGCATCCCTCCCCTCCTACCACATAGTTATGCTATTTATCTGACTGTACAGATCCTTACATATCAAGGCTTTGTCACACTATAAGTATTAAGCTTTTTCATGTGCAATAACTAAAGTACATATTTAGCAATGGTTCACACCTTACCTTATTGTAGGACTCGATGAAGTGCAATATAAATCACACTGTGCAATATTCATGTTGACCATTCCATAGGCTGCTTAGCTCTTTTGTTATAGTAAGGTCATGCACATGTTGTTACTCAATTCTATTTATATATAAAGTATGTCTGGTCATTATATTATTATTTTATTCTATTTTCACTTTTGTTTTATGTTATTTCATTATATTCTTCTTCTCTGTATGTATGTTTTTGCACTGAGAATGAGGCATCGCAATTTCAATCAGATACACTGTGGTGCAGTTCTGAATGACAAAGTTTAATTTCGACTTTGACTTTGAGATACAAAGAAATGGAGATGATGAAGAAGAAACAAGGTAGAGCACATGTAGAAAGAGGAAATAAGACTGAGATGTGAAATGAGATTGCAAAGTTAAGGTAGCTAGAAGCAAAACTGATCGGGTTGAAGCCTTTCTCATGAGACAAGAAAATACCACAGCATGTATTTTGTTTGGGGAATTCAAGAAGAGGAGGGGAGAATTTCTGGGAAAGAGTTAGCAAAGAAAACACACACACATTCACACACACACACACACACACACACACACACACACACACACACACACACACACACACACACACACACACACACACACACACACACATATATGGGTCCCTATCAGATTATCAAAGTTTCAAAACTACAAAATTCATATGATCAGGACCATATGATCAAAGTTTTGGAACTTCAAACAATTTGAATGGTGATCACAGTGCATCACAGAACAGGAAATTTGACCTTTTCCTCAATGTAGTGCAATCTCAAAATTGGTATATTTAATTTGCAGGGGGGTGTAGGTGGTGCAGGGGAGCTTGCCCCCTGCATAAAAATAAAAAAAATGTTGTTTTTATTCTTTTTTAAATGTTCAAAGTTCCAAAACTTCAGTCATATGGTCTTGGCCATATGAATTTCAAAGTTCTGGAACTTCGATAATCTGACGTAAACCCATACATACCTATATATATAGATATATATATATATATATATGTGTGTGTGTGTGTGTGTGTGTATGTATATATATATATATATATATATATATATATATATATATATATATATATGGGTCTACTGCTTTTAATCGCATACCACTTATTTGAATAAGAGCAATAGACCGCTCAGTTACACAAAAGTGCACTTATTCGAAAGTGCACTTTTGCAAAACTCGGTTCAACAAACCGATAAAAAGATAAAAAAAAAAAATACACTTACTAACATTGCACTTAGTAGGGCGCTTCGCCCTCCACACCACCCCTACTTAAATATACCAACTTTGAGATCACACTACAGTGGGAAATAAGTAAATTCCCTATCCCCCACTGTAGTGTGCCTCGGTGCTTCAGGTTCCCTGAATGGTTCGTTGAATCATACTTCACGGAAGTGCACTTTCACGTAACCGAGGGTCCACTGTTCGTTTTCGTACAAGTGGATTTTCGTCTTTTTACAGTAGACTCATATATATATATTTTTATATATATATATATATATATATATATATATATATATATATATATATATATATATATATATATATCCCAGCCACTGAGGATGCACAAGCCAGTGCATTTCTTTGTGCCAGTCCCAAGCCCGGATAAATGGGGAGGGTTGCATCAGGAAGGGCATTTGGCATAATATTTTGCCAAATCATACATGCGGACAACAGTACAGATATACATACCGGATCGGACGAGGCCCGGATTAACAACGATCACCACCAGTACTGTTGGCCAACAGGGTGCTGGCGGAATTTGGGCTACTGTTGGCAGGAGAAGAGGGGAAAGGCATGCCCGAAGGCAGGAAAAGGCTAGGACTGTGATAGTGAGGTTTGGAACTTTGAATGTCGGCAGTATGACTGGCATAGGGAGAGAGCTAGCTGATATGATGGGCAGAAAGAAGGTTGGTATATTGTGTGTGTAAGAGACCAGATGGAAGGGGAGCAAGGCTAGGTGCATTGGAGGTGGGTTCAAATTGTTTTATCATGGTGCGGATGGGAGGAGAAATGGCGTAGGGGTTATCCTGAAGGAACAGTATGCTAAGATTGTTTTGGAGGTGAAAAGAATGTCGGATAGAGTGATGTTTATGAAGTTGGAAATTGATGGTGTAATGATGAATGTTGTTAGTGCATATGTTCCACAAGTTGGGTTTGCGATGGATGAGAAAGAAAAATTTTGGAGTGAGTTTGATGAAGTGGTGATGACTGTACGCAAGGGTGAGAGAGTGGTGATTGGAGCAGATTTCAATGAGCATGTTGGTGAAGGGAACAGAGGGGATGAGGAAGTGATGGGTAGGTATGGTGTTAAGCAAAGGAATGCAGAAGGTCAGAGGGTAGTGGATTTTGCGAAAAGGATGGACATGGCTGTAGTGAATACGTATTTTAACAAGAGGGAGGAGCATAGGGTGAGATACAAGTGTGGAGGAAGATGCACACAGGTTGATTATATATTATGTAGGAGGGCCGGTCTGAAGGAGACTGGAGACTGTAAAGTGGTGGCAGGGGAAAGTGTAGTTAGGCAGCATAGAATGGTGGTCTGTAGAATGACATTGGTGATCAAGAAGAGGAAGAGGAGTGTTAGGGCAGCACCAAGGATCAAATGGTGGAAATTGAAAAAGGGTAATTGTGAGGTGGAGTTCAGGGAAGAGTTAAGACAGGCACTGAATGGCAGTGAGTTACCGAATAGCTGGGTAACTACAGCAGAGCTAGTAAGGGAGACTGTTAGAAAGGTGCTTGGTGTGACATCTGGAAAGAGGAAGGAGGGCAAGGAGACCTTGTGGTGGAATGAGGAAGTACAGGAGATTATACAGAGAAAGAGGTTGGCGAAGAAGAAGTGGGATTGTCAGACAGATGAAGAATGTAGACAGGAGTATAAGGAGATGAGGTGCATGGCCAAGAGAGAGGTGGGGAAGGCTAAGGATAAGGTGCATGAAGAGTTGTATGAAAGGTTGGACACCAAGGAGGTAGAAAAAGACCTGTACAGATTAGCTAGACAGAGGGACCGAGCTAGTAAAGATGTGCAGCAGGTAAGGGTGATAAAGGATAATGAGAGAAACATACTCACAAGTGAGGACGGTGTGTTAAGCAGATGGAAAGAGTTCTTTGAGGGGCTGATGAATGAAGAGAATGAGAGAGAGAGAAAGTTGGATGATGTGCGGATAGTGGATCATGAAGTGCAGTGGATTAGCAAGGAGGAAGTAAGGACAGCTATGAAAAGGATGAAGAAGGGAAGGTCTGTTGGTACAGATGACATACCTGTGGAAGCATGGAGGTGTTTAGGTGAAATGGCAGTGGAGTTTTTAACTAGATTATTTAATGAAATCTTGGAAAGTGAGAGGATGCCTGAGGAATGGAGAAAAAGTGTTTTGGTACTGATTTTTAAAAATAAGGGTGATGTGCAGAGCTGTAGTAACTACAGAGGGATTAAATTGATCAGTCATAGCATGAAGTTATGGGAAAGAGTAGTGGATGCTAGGATAAGAAGGGACATGATGATTAGTGATCAGCAGTATGGTTTCATGCCAGGAAAGAGCACTACAGATGCAATGTTTGCTCTGAGAGTGTTGATGGAGAAGTACAGAGAAGGTCAGAAGGAGTTGCAGTGTGTCTTTGTGGACTTAGAGAAAGCATATGACAGGGTGCCTAGAGAGGAGTTGTGCTATTGTATGAGGAAGTCGGGCGTGTCAGAGAAGTATGTAAGAGTGGTACAGGATATGTATGAGGGTAGTGTGACAGCGGTGAGGTCTGTGGTGGGAGTGACGGATGTGTTTAAGGTGGATGTGGGATTACATCAAGGATCAGCTCTGAGCCCTTTCTTATTTGCAATGTTGATGGATAGATTGACAGATGAGATCAGACAGGAGTCCCCATGGACTCTGATGTTTGCAGATGACATTGTGATCTGTAGTGAGAGTAAGGAACAGGTGGAGGAGATCCTGGAGAGATGGATATATGCTCTAGAGAGAAGAGGAATGAAGGCCAGCAGGACTAAGATGGAACATATGTGTGTGAATGAGAGGGAGGATAGAGGAATGGTGAGGATGCAGGGAGTAGAGGCGGCGAAGGTGGCTGAGTTTAAATACTTGGGATCAACAGTTCAGAGTACAGATGAGTGTGGAAGAGAGCTGAAGAAGAGAGTACAGGCAGGATGGAGTGGGTGGAGAAGAGTGTCAGGAGTGATTTGTGACAGACGAGTACCAGTAAGAGTGAAAGGGAAGGTCTACAAGAGGGTAGTGAGACCAGCTTTGTTATATGGGTTGGAGGCAGTGGCATTGACAAAAAGGCAGGAGTCAGAGCTGGCTGTGGCAGAGTTAAAGATGTTAAGATTTGCACTGGGTGTGACAAGGGTGGACAGGATTAGGAATATGTATATTAAAGGGTCAGCCCAGATTGGAAGGTTTGGAGACAAAAGCCTGAGGGGCAAGATTACATTGGTTTGGACATGTGCTGAGGAAGTGTGCAGAGTATATTGGGAAAAAGATGGTAAAGGATGAAGCTGCCAGGTAACAGGAAAAGAAGAAGGCCTAAGATAAGGTTCATGGATGTGGTGAGAGAGGACATGCAGATTGTTGGTGTGACAAAGCAAGATGCAGAGGACAGGAAGAAATGGAAACATATGATCCGCTCTGGTGACCCCTAATGGGAGCAGCCAAAAGAAGAAGAAGAGGATATATATCTATCTATATATATCTATATCTATCTCTCTCTCTCTCTCTATATATATATATATATATATATATATATATATATATATATATATATATATATATATATATATATATATATATATACCATATTTCTTCATAAATAAGACCTAACCAGAGAATAAGGCCTAGCATGGTTATCCAGGGTGGTCATTATATAAGCCCTACCCCAAAAATAAACCCCAGTTAAGATCGTCAAGAACACACGACGTATGTGTTGAAATATAAAATAATATTATTGACACCTGTTGACTGAGGTTATCGTACCCTGCTCACCATATTTGGACCATTCGGGCACCCAACTTCTTCCCTTTGCAGAAAGTTGTAAGATTCTTTCCCTGGGAGACCTCCACAATTCTTACTGTAACCCTACTCATCACTCACACTTGACGGTTGAGATCCTTGGCCCATAAACACTGGCAGGTGTACTTTGATTGGCAAAGTACAGACAACGTGCGTAAAGCACGTGCACTTGATAACAAGCGGCTGTAGTTGTGTCTTCTTAACCATCACCATTTTGTGTTGCCACTCCAGTCTTGTAAGTCTTCAGTTAACCTCCCCTCCAGACAAGATGAATGTAAAAAGAAAGAGCTATTCCGTCGAGTACAAGAAAGGAATCATGGAGGACTCCTGGGGAAAGAATCTGATGGCTTTCTGCAAAGAGAAGAAGTTAGATCTCTGAATGGTCCGAAAATGGCATGCAGTGTACAATAACCTCAGTCAACAGGCCAACGAGGGAAATGCTAAGAAGTGCAAGTGTGGATCAGGTTGGCATCCATTATTTCCTGAGCTGGAAGTCATCATCTGTGAATGGATTGCTAACAGAAGAGCAAAGGCTTTGTTTGTGCATAGGGCTGATATTCAAGCATTTGCCCTTGCAATGGCACCACAGTTAGAAATATCCCCAGAAGAATTCAAAGCATCACAACATTGGCTAGATGGCTTTCTTCAGCAATATGAACTGTCTCTAAGAAGATCAACAACACTGTTCAAGCTGGAAGATACTGAAGTTATTAAACGTGCACTTGCTTTCAAGTCCTTTGTTGATGGCATCGACTTTTCTAAATACCAACTCTCCAACATGATTTCTATGGATGAAATTGCAGTGTCTATGGGCCAAGGATCTCAAACAATAATTGATCAGAGGGGCGCCTCGTCAATCTACATTCCCTCCACTGGTTACGAGAGTGCACGTGTTACCTGTATTTTGGCAATTCATCTAGATGGAAAGAAAACCCCACCTTTAATCATTAGTAAGGGCAAGAAAGATAAGATTGAACGTATTTCAGGCATTGAAACCGAAAACGTCTGGTACACACAAGCAGTTATAAGGAAGTGGGTCAATGTAATGCTGCCACTTGTTTTGCAAGGTGGCGAAAGAGGTCTGCTAGTCTGGAATTCAGCCAGCACTCGCCACGCTAAAGACATGAAGAAATTCCTTCCATGGAGAAGAATAGATCAAATAATGATTCCTGCAGGAATGCCTGCCTATCTCCAGACTCTTGATATTGCAATAAACAAGCCATTCAAGGACCATTTGTGCATGGAACTCAATGACTACATTGAAAATAGAATGGATAGAAATCAGCATGGAAACTTTGTGAAGCCTAGCCTGCAAGAGATCGTGATTTGGGTGAAAAATTCATGGGATAAAATCACTGACAGCTGTGTTGCCAATGCACTATGAGCAGGCTACTTGGACAAGCAGTGCTCATTTAAGGAGATCTCTGTTGCTAGGCATAACAGCTTAGGGCCAATGGTGCTACAGGAAATGCAGTCGCAAGAAATTCAGGCCGGAATTCAGGGGTTGGAGACTTATGACAATGTTCCAAAAGAAGATGACGTGATTGTATTTGAATAAATCTTCCATTATCGTTATCGGCAACAGAATGGATTGCTTCTGCTTTCAGTTTTATTTCCCTCCTCCAATACACACGTATTGAGATTGTTCCTCATTTTCTGTTAAGCATGAAATATTGCACTGTGAAAGCCAAGGTGTAGATATTCTGAAGCTGAAATGTTTGTTGCACTGTTTATGTAGAATTCTCACACAACTGTTAATTCGTTACTTAGAACTATTGTCCAGTAACAGAAAAGTACCAAATAAATGTCAATTTGTGTACATGAATAAATTTTTGTACATGAATAAATGTCGATTTGTGTACATGAATAAATGAATAAATATAGATTGTTGTATGGGGGGGGTAAATAAGGCATCCCTGATAATAAGCCATAATGCATATTTCAGCGGGAGAAAGAGTATAAGACCCAGTCTTATATATATATATATATATATATATATATATATATATATATATATATATATATTTATTTAACATTTGTTTATCGGGAAAATCCTACTTGGAATGAAGCGGAGGCCCGGGAAGAAATGCTTCTGACCCATGTCTTTGTAGCATGGGAGTAAAACAGAGCACCCAGAGGTAACCCACAGACATGCAGGGAGGACATGCAGACTCCACACAGAAGGCACCCTAGCCGAGAACCTCTTGCCGTGAGGCGACAGTGCAACTGGTGTATATTTTTATATATATATATATATATATATATATATATATATATATATATATATGTGGCTCCATGGAAATATGTCAAATCTGTCATTGCTCAACATGTGTTTATCAGACAAAATATAGACAACTATGCAGATAGTTGAAATTGCATATTTCTCGGGGTAGGAAAATATGCTCTTTCCCTGAGTTTGTGCAATATCAGTATTAGTATATATAGTTAGCAGGGGGTATACCTCCTACAAAAAAAAAAAAAAAAGTTTTTTTTTTTTTTTTTTAAGTTTAAGTTTTGCATAAGCCGAGATTGTTGCCCGGTGCATGCACAGTAGTATGTAGATATTTGCAAAGTCAGCCTCTTATGAACAGCTTTGTAAACCACGATCCTTGGAAGTAGTTTTTAATTTCAGTACTCCTACACATACACACACACACACACACACACACACACACACACACATATATATATATATATATATATATATATATATATATATATATATATATGTGTGTGTGTGTGTGTGATACTGTATATATAAATAATACATATATGTCATCATCAACTTCCTTTTCTACATGGGGTCAGGGTGCTGTGTCACCTGTTGCAACCTCTCTTGATTGATTGCTACTCTCAACCTGCTGAGACAGTCATGCCTGACTGTCTCAGGTCATCTTTCACATAATCTGTCCCTTTGCTGGACATCTTCTTTTCCTCTTCCCTCTTCCTGTCTTTCCCAAATCTTCTTAACCAAATTACTTCTTCTTCTTTCCAGCACATGTGCCACAACCACTACAATTTGTTCTTTTTGACCTTCTTAGAAACGTCTTCTGTCACACACATCCTCTGACACTCTGTGCCAAGTGGCTCCATCTGTTCTGATTCTAACTTTGAGCAACTCATTCAGACCTCACTTCACTTCTCCTCAACCACTCCTCCAACAAACTTGAAGCTGTTAACCTGTTCCACTATTTTTCCCTGCTACTTAATTTTTTAGCTTCATTTGATTCCCCTAGTTGCTGCCATGACAACTGTCTTATCTGTACTCAGTTTCATCCTATGGACCTTCAGTTTTACTTTCCTTTTCCCTATCCTTTGCTGAAGTTTCTGTCTGCAATGCCACATTGTCTGCATGCAGCAACTCTGTTGATCTGTCCCTCCAACCTGTCTGCTAATGTAGTTTATCACTAGTATGAACTGCATTGGTCTCAGAGCTGAACCCTGATGACTACCCACTGCCACTGCAAACCACTCTCTGAGTCTAAACAATATTTTTACTTGTGTCATTGGATCCTTGTACATAGCCTTCATTAATTCGACCCATGTTTCTGGGACTTTGAACCATAGCAGGATGCTCAGATCAGCTTTCTTGGGACCTTGTCATATGCTTTCTCCAAGTCTAGGAATACCCAGTTGGACTATTTCCTCATCTCCAGGTTCTTCTCTACTATCCCTCTCACTGCAGACATTGTGTTGGGTATGCTACATCCTAATCTGAATCCATACTGCTCTTCTCCTATCTTACTTTCTACTACTCTGCACAATGGTTTATCGGTCACCCTTTACAGGACTTTCAGGCATTGTGACAGGAGCTTGTTACCTCTTTACTGCCTAGACTTATGAAACTCCTCTTTGTTCTTGTACACTAGTACTAGAATGGCACTAGAATTGTAATTTTCCAGTAGTCTGGGATGCGTGCTTCTTTTAATACCATTGTGCGTTCCCTCTGGAGAAGTTTCTCGCCTAAGTCATCCAACATCTTGATAATATCTTCTATGACATCATGTGATCTTGCTGCTTTCCCTGACTTCAGTTTCCTTTGTTTACATGCTTGTTGTTTGTTTGCTTGTTATTTCCCGGGAACTCTAATTCCACCTAATACGCAGCTTATCAGTGCTTCTGTGGATCACTAGTGATATCTGCATTGCTTACTGTACTTATTTCCTTGTTTCACTTGAAAGAAAGTTACTGTTTGTCGTTTTTGCATTTAAGTTACCTGTAACACATTGCACTTAAGTTACCTGGCACTTGCTCACTAAAGCAATTATATAAGTCAGCACTAAAAATTAAAAGCACTACACCCTCACTCCCCACTGGCCCTGGTTTTCAATTATTAAGGAATTCCCAATATTATTCTAGCATGTCCAAAGGTCAGTTGTCAATCTCCTCTCCAGTCCAGCTGGTGAATCTGGGAATATTGAGGCAGTGTTACAACTGCCTCATGTACACAGACAACCCTCTCCTCCTCCCAACAAATTCCAACACATGTGAGAGATGCAACCATATAGCCAAACTGGAGGCTAAGCTCTCTCAACTTAGTACGGGCATAACCATTCAGGATGAGAAGGAAACCACACTCACTACAATTCCAGTCTCACATAGACCTACCATGACAGCAAACCAAACACATAATCACACAAAAACATACTCGGAGGCTCTAAATAAAGATCTGCCGAAGCAGCATAGACCTCCAAAGCAGACACCCAAGCAGCCGCTACCCCAAAATAAAACACGTGCAACACATATCTCACAAAGCCAGTGTGCGGAACAGTCACAGCCCTTAAGACTAAACAACACACCTGATACACTTGTAACAGGTGACTCTATCGTCAGGCACACTGACGTCCCGCTCACCAGGCTGAACAAGGAGAGGGTCACGGTGAGCAGCCTGTCGGGTGCTAGGATCCACCACATAACACAAGCACACAGGTCACTCCAAGGCAAGTACAAATATGACTCAGTCATTGTCCATGCTGGTGTGAATGACCTGAGACATACCTCCCTGGACTACATGAAAAGAGACATAAAGGAGCTCTCTGAGCATGTAGCCCAGGCCAGTATGACCCTGACCTTGAGTAGCATCTTACCCTCACCAAGAATGATGCCACAATATGAAGACAAGATGATCAATTTCAACAATTGGCTTAAGTACTGATGTCATTCAAAGGGGATCCAATGCCTGTCAGCTTGGGATGATATGCTCGACAAGCCACGATGCTTCCCTAGGGACGGCTTGCACCAGTCACCCCTGGGCTTTCGGATATTGGCAAAGGCTCTTGCTACCCCCATAGTGCCTTTTTTAGGCAAGGCTCAAAAGACAAACCCACCTCCATAGGTATCACAAGGGATAAGAAACTAAGAGTAATGCTACTCAACGCCAGAAGTCTAAACCTCAAGATGCACGCACTCGAAACTCTCCTTAGCATGGAGAGCATTGATATCTGTGCAGTAACAGAAACCTGGTTCAGGGCTCCCGAGAGCACCCCAGCACTACCAGGTTATACCTCATACCATGCTTTTCGGCCCCAAAACTTGGACCGAACCACAAAAGGAGGGGGAGTGTCGATATTCATCAAAGATACCCACACCTCCAGGTTGGTGGCAAAGCACGAAGCATCAGAGACTATCCATGTGCAACTAACAGTGGGTAAAACTGCCTTCCAGTTTATAGCCTGCTACAGACCACCCTCCCAAACTCAGGAACTCCACTCGGCCTTCCTGAGAACACTGGAAAATATGAAGGTCTCTCCAAACACCATTATATTGGGCGACTTCAACTACCCAAACATAGACTGGGAGCATTACTCTAGCTCCAACACCCTAGCCCAAAGGTTCCTAGAATTTATAAACTCAAATGCTATGGAACAACTTGTTACCACTCCCACAAGAGGGGAAAACATACTGGACCTGATCATCACCAACATGGGGACTCTATGCTCCAGACCAGAAGTGTATCCCTCACTGGTAAGATCAGACTATAAACTAATCTCACTGGATATTCACATCCCGACCCCACCCCTGCCCAGAAAACCACAGTGAAAAACTTCTCTAAAGCAAATTTCACACTCCTCAAAACTGAGGTGGAATCCTTCAAAGCCCCGGGCCTGTGGAAAATCGGCCCAGACCGCAGAATCCTTTATAAATGCATTCTATGAACACCTTCAGGAATGCATGGAACATGCGATCCCAAATAAAACCAAGACCCAATCCTCCAAAGGCAGACGTCCTGTCTGGTGGACCCCAGCCATAAACAAACTATACAATAGAAGGAGGAAGCTACTAAATGATAGAGCAAAATCCCAAAAAGGGAAGGCATCACTGATCAGTATTAGCAAAAAACTATGGGCACACATAAAATTGTCTACGGCCAGCTTCGAGAGAAAAATTGCACAGGACACTAAGGATAATCACAAGGCTTTCTTTAGTTATGTTAGGAACCTGGGTGGTAATTCCCAGATATGCTCAGAATTAGTCCAAAATGACAAAAATACACCGAACCCACAGACATTGCCAACATCCTAGCTGACAGGTTCAGCGCAAACTCCCCCCCCACCAAAAGGGCAAATATCTATCCCAACAGAGTGCTGCCCCCCTGACATCTCAGATTCTCAGGCAAGAGTCGCCCTCTCCAAAGCAAAAAACACAGCATCAATGGGACCAGATGGTGTCCCAGGCTGCGTCCTACATGAACTCCAAGAAGAGCTAAACCCAAACATAAAACTACTGTTCAATCTCAGCCTTACTACAGGATATGTGCCCAAAGAGTGGCGTACAGCAACAGTGGTCCCTCTCCATAAAGGTGGTGCCTCAACGGATCCTGGAAACTATCGCCCCATAAGCCTGACTAGCTTGGTCTGCAAAGCTATGGAAAGGATCATCATGGACCTCATAAATAAAGATATTGGGGACCTACAAACACTGGATCCTACCCAGTTCAGCTTTGTTAAGGGCAGATCCTGCCTCTTAAACTTGGTTGATTTCTTTGAAACAGTCACCAAGGCCATTGACGAGGGGAAGGTGGTCCACACAGCCTATCTGGACCTCGCAAAAGCCTTCGATACAATACCCCACTCGGGCATTATAGATAAGCTCACCAGCTTAAATATAAACCCCTATGTCACTAGATGGATTGTAAACTGGCTCAAGGACAGAACCCACATGGCTAGAATTGCTGGAGCCATGTCAGACTCCAAACCAGTTACAAGTGGTGTCCCACAAGGCTCAGTCCTGGGACCTCTCTTGTTCGGTATATATTTCTCGGAGGTACAGGCCAACACGGAAAGACTGTGGCTGACCAAGTTCGCAGATGACTGCAAACTGGGCGCCATAATCGACTCTCCAGCCGACACAAGCATCCTCCAAAAGGGCCTCATAGAAACAAACAACTGGTGCCAGAGCCATGGCCTCAAGCTAAATGCCAAAAAGTGTATAGTCATCCCCTTTGGCAAAAACAAAGTGCCCACAAATTACCACATAGGTGGCAATCCATTAAGTACAGAAGAAGTAATTAGGGACCTGGGGACGCAAGTTGATAGTAATCTCTCATTTGACAACCACGTGGCCAAAGTGGTTAGAAAAACATTTTATATAGCCCACCTAATCATGAAGGGATTCACATCTAGATCAGGGGACGTCATCATGCCTCTTTACTCATCCCTCATCAGGCCCATAATTGAGTACAATGCCCCTTTTGGGATGTACCTTACCAGACACCTGCAGCAACTGGAAAGACCCCAAAAGTACCTCACCAAGAGGATCAAAGGGCTTAAAACAGATGCCATATGCTGCCCGGTTAAAGAAACTCCAGCTCTACTCAGTGGCATACCGCCTGTTCAGAGGCGCTCTGTGCCTGATGTATAAGGCCATGTCCAACCCAGAATTAATGGACATGCTGCACCTCAGAAAATCCAAATCCCATCGAGCTATGCGCTCGAGAGACTTGAACCTCAGCACTGAAATAAATAGGACATGCTGGTGGGACAGATTCATAACCCAGAGGCTCCCTTCACTCTGGAATAAAATCCCAGTCCAGGTTAGGCAGAGTCCCTCATTGACTCTCTTCAAGAGGAATCTTGATGAGTGGATGGGAGATCATAGGTTTACCCCGGGTATCACGTCTGTGTCACTGTTAGACAGAGGCACAGTATACTAACCTCGAAAAAGGGCATAGCAAAATAAATTTAAAATGGGTGGCGAAAGCCAAACACATTCTGGCTAGGCTTATAAATGCCCTAGGGCAGATAGCCTAGTATGAACCTATGAACCTATGAACCTTAATGATACTCTTTTTCTAAAGTGTGTTCTTTTTACTTTTTCACTGTAGGCTGTGTATCATTCAGTACAGCTGTTGTGGGAGGTTTCTTAATTCAGAAGGTGCTAGATGTACTCCTTCCATCTGCCTTTGATATTATGTGAACTGGTGAGCAGACATGTTGTCATTCCCTATGAATGGTGTTAGATGACTGTCTTCTTTATTTTCTCTTTTTGCTTTGAATCTGATAAAGTTTCTTTGTGCCATCTGCTCACTTTTCAGAAGATGGTAGAGTGCCTTTGATGCCTTTATTATTGCCACTAGTCTATTAGCCTCTTTGTTATTCATTCCACCACCAGCTTTTGCTATGTACCTTATTTCATTGCTTGGCCATATATCAGTTATATCATTTTCACATATGCTGTTTTGAGATGCTGTCATTCTACAACTTCACCTATTTCCTCTTCTTTCTGAGGTGCTTGAATCCTGAGTATTTCCTTGAAGTATTGTGTTGTCTCTCCATTCATCTTCCAGGTCTTCAACCTAGTCTCTGTTTTCCTTAGGCCTTTTCTGACAACTGCTTAAAGTATTTCTGACCACCAGTGGTTTATGCTGTTGGCCAAATGTTTCAATGGGAATGACTTTGCAAACTCTGATTCTACCCCAGTGCTGTTTCTTTACTAGGAGGAAATCTACCCATGTTGCATGCAAACCACGCTTGTATGTGATTATGTGGCCATCTCTCTTTCTCTCTCTCTTGCTGAACCACATGCTGGCCACCATCAAGCTGTTTGCCAGACAGGCAAATGTCTAAATTGGCCAATCCTTCTTTATTCCTGTTGCCTCGCCTATGTGGACCCAGGCAGTTCTCATATCCTGTTCTGGTTCTCCTGATATGAGTATTCAGGTCCCCCAACTCATGATGTTTTCTTTTCCTCTTTATCTAGTAGGTCCTGCAATGCTGTCTAAATGCAGTCTTTTCCTTGCTGTCAAAACCCTGTTGTTTGGCAGAGGCTGAGATTATGAATTCTGTCCTGACTCATTGTCATCAGTCTATTATTGATTGTGATGACCTCACTCACTTTCAGAATATTCTCTGTCTCACCATAACTCCCACACTAGCTGTTCACCGTGATAAGTAGACTGTGGAATCCTGCTGTACTACCCTTTCAGTTTCTCTCCTGGATTGATGTCATATCTTCTCCAAACTTCATCCTGTCAGTAAACCCATATTTGGTGTTACAATCCTTTGCTCATGTTTGGCATGTTAATTGGTTTTGCATCCAATGTTCTTTTAACTGAGCTGACTCAGCTAACCCAGGCTGTGCAGCTGGACACCAGGCAGCTAATAAGCCAATACCTTATTGTCCCAGGATTTATGGCAGGCACTGTCTAAAAGAAGAACATAGAAACCCCCTCCCAGCTCACCCAGCATAGGTTGGAGTAGACCAGGTTCTCCACCCACTTATTACTGGCAAATACTCATGCCTATTTTTGGCAGCACAAGTCAATATGACCAAATCTGCTAGAACCATTTTCATCCCTGAACCATATTCTTCTATCTAGGGGATACTGCAGAGCACAGTTAATGCCTAAAATGGTTGATCTAGCAACTGTTTCCCCATATTGGCTCCACCTGTACTGCTACCCAAAATCCAGTCAAGTCTAGGTGCACTTTGTTGGCATATTTCTCAAGTTTGGTGGAAAGACTCGGCATGTTTTTTGGGGGTAGGAGAAACCTCACAAGGGAGAATATGCATAGTCCACACAGGCATTGGCTTGAGGTCAGGCTTAAACCCTTTATCTTGGTCTTGGGATTCAAAGACCTAAATCATTATGCCAGATGTGCCCCCACATCATATGTCTATGAGGGTACTTCACTCTATCAAATCATTAATTCGGTGACAGAAAGAACTGCTTAGGAAATGTGTTAGAAGCAATCTTTCTCTAGTGCTGGAGACAGTGAAAGGAGGAAGACTGAGGGCATGTGCATAAGGTACATGTGGGTTTGGGTTTTAATGCCAACATTTTCTGATGTATCAAAAAACATTTCAGCATTAGAGGTGGGATTTTGAGCAACTGATTGCAGGTTAGAGTTAGAGTAAGTGCCAGTGAGGGAAGTAGATTTAGAGTTGTACACATGTAGTGCCATCTGTGCTGTGTGTCTAAGTGACTTTTGTAGTGGTGTTGTTATAGAATGGGATTTACCTAAGATATGGTATGGGGCAGGGTTAGGGTTAGGATTAGCACATATTAGCAGGATGGAGCAGAGGGACAGCACAGTGTATTATACACAAAATGGAGAACTGTTAGGGTTGAAGGTACTGGCAGTAAGGTAAATGAATGAAAATAAGTTTAACAAGATTTACTGAGTGCACAACCAGAGTGGAGGTAGGAAGGACAATAATTAGTATTATACCATGACCACCCCAAAACGTGCACGCTGATTGGCCAGCGTGCCCGTTGTAAATCGAGTTATACTAATGGAAAAGGTCCGTCGCCGGGCTTTTTCCATTAGTATAACTCGTTTTTTTAAAACACTGTCTCGCTATGTTAAATGGGTTTAACATAGAGAGACAGCTTTAAAATAAGCAACGGAGATCTCCGTTGCTTATTTTAAAGCTGTCTCGCTATGTTAAACCCATTTAACATAAGACAGTTTTAGCAACGGAGAAAGCAAGATCTCCGTTGCTTTTTAGTGTTCGCTATGTTAAATGAGTTTAACATAGCGAGACAGTTTAAAATAAGCAACGGACATCTCCGTTGCTTATTTTAAACTGTCTCGCTATGTTAAACTCATTTAACATAGCGAACGCTAAAAGCAACGGAGATCTTGCTTTCTCCGCTTTTGCTACCCACAACTCTGATGTACTGTGCAGGCGCCAAGTACATCAGAACTGCGGATGCCAGACATCTGCGGAAGGGCAGTAAACAGGCATTATACTATGCCATTATTTAAGAAAAGTAATAGTTTCTTTTCTTAAATAATGTCATATAATAGCAATAACCACTTCTGGGTGTGGGTAATGCTAAATTTACACGGTTGGCTTTTTTGGTCCGGGCTTCGCCCTCGGGACCAAACCACGCCAACCGTGGGTAAATTTAGCATTGCCCACACCCAGGCGTGGGTTATTGCTATATTATAGGAGGAATGGCAGGAAGGGAAGATAGACATGCAGGTGAATAGTTTGTTTAAATCAGATGGTACAAAATTGTAAATGTATCGACTGAAGTTTATTAAGAATTTAAAAGGAAAAAGTAGATAGTAGTATAAATAAATAGCGATCTATATATAAATATATGGGTCTACTTCTAAATGTTCAAATGTTCGAATTCCATATGGCTGAGACCATATGATCTAACATTTGAATGTTCAAAAATGTGCAGTAGACCTGCAAAACACAAACAACAAAAAATAAACTGTGTATAGCAGGGGGGTAAGCCTCCCTGCACCCCCCACACCCCCCACAACTTAAATATACCAACTCTGAAATCGCATTACAGCAAGGACAAGGGAAATCTCCTGGTCCGCACTGTATGCCTATCCCCGTTCAGAATTTCGAAGTTTTAAAACTTCGAACATATGGTCTTCAATCATATGGGTTTCAAAGTTTTAAGATTCGAAATTCTGAAGGGGACCCAAATATATATATATATGTGTGTGTGTGTGTGTGTGTGTGTGTGTGTGTGTGTGTGTGTGTGTGTGTGTATGAAGAAACAGATGGTGGTGGTGTTACGGAGGAAGAAGAGAAGGAGATAGCATTATCCTGGGTTATTATAGGCCCAGTTTCTCAATTAATGCATACCTGCTCTTTGCTGGTCCCCACAATTAACTATCTTTACATTTTACAATTGGCTTCTCAATATTCAAATTGCAACAAATAAAGATTGTATTAGTGTACCATACCCTCTTCAAGCTTACTGATAGTTTTTTGAAGATCCTTACCTGTGGACCTTGATGCAGCTCTATCTCAGAAACCTCAATACCACCCATCTGGAAGACTTCCTATATTATCCCCCTCCACAAAGACAGTACCTCCACTGACCTCACTAACTATCACTCCATAGCCATCCTGTCTCCACTAGCTAAAATACTTGAGAAATGTATACACCACCAACTTATGCCATACCTGCTCAACAACCAACTCCTCTCTCCTACCCAACATGGATTTCGGCCTGCTCACAGCACAACCACCATCCTACTCTCCTTCACAAATCTCATCAACCAAAATAAACACAATCAATCTAACATATGCCATATTCCTGGACTTGTCAAAGGCCTTTGATATGGTCAACCATGTTAAACTAGTGCAAGCGCTTACTGATCTTGGCCTAAGTAACCAAACATTAGCCTGGTTTCAGAACTAAAAAACACACCACCACTAGGACTGACTAAGCCTCAAAAAGTGCTATAAAATAAGCACCACCCAATAGTGCCAAAATTGTTTAGTATGCTTTCAACAGATTTCTTCAGAATAAATTACAACACTTTCACCTCCATTTTTATACATATCAAAACCCAATACAAAACAAATTAATTATATTAAATAATTAATTAACATTCCTTGTCAAATAACATAAAAACACCCAGCCACTTGGGATGCACAAGCGAGTGCATTTCTTTGTGCTAGTCCCAAGCCCAGATAAATGGGGAGGGTTGCGTTGGGAAGAGCATCCAGCGTAAAACTTTGCCAAATCATTCATGCAGACAGTAGTAAATATTTACATACTGGATCGGTCGAGGCCCAGGTTAACAATGACCGCCACCAGTACTGTTAGCCAACAGGGTGCTGGCAGAAATTGGGCTACTGTTGGCCGAGGGAGGAGAAGACAGGGAAGGCATGGTCGAAGGCGGGAAGAGAGGAGAAAAGCTAGGACTGTGGTAGTGAGGGTCAGAACTTTGAATGTTGGCAGTATGACTGGTATAGGGAGAGAGATAGCCGACATGATGGACAGAAGGAAGGTTGGTATATTGTGTGTGCAAGAGACCAGATGGAAGGGGAATAAGGCTAGGTGTATCGGAGGTGGGTTTAAATTGTTTTATCATGGTGTGGATGGAAGGAGAAATGGTGTAGGAGTTATCCTGAAGGAACAGTATGGTGAGTGTTTCAGAGGTGAAAAGAGTATCAGATAGAGTGATGTTTATGAAGCTGGAAATTGATGGTGTAATGAAGAATGTTGTTAGTGCATATGCTCCACAAGCTGGGTGCGCAATGGATGAGAAAGAAAAATTTTGGAGTGAGTTGGATGAAGTGGTGATGACTGTACCCAAGAGTGAGAGAGTGGTGATTGGAGCAGATTTCAATGGGCATGTTGATGACGGGAACAGTGGGGATGAGGAAGTGATGGGTAGGTATGGTGTTAAGCAAAGTAATGCAGAATGTCAGATGGTAGTGGATTTTGTGAAAAGGATGGACATGGCTGTGGTGAATACATATTTTAACAAGAGGGAGGAGCATTGGGTGACATACAAGAGTGGAGGAAGATGCACACAGGTGGATTATATCTTATGTAGGAGGGCCAGTTTGAAGGAGATTGGAGACTGTAAAGTGGTGACTGGGGAAAGTGTAGTTAGGCAGCATAGGATGGTGGTTTGTAGGATGACGTTGGTGATCAAGAAGAGGAAGAGGAGTGTAAGGGCAGCACCAAGGATCAAATTGTGGAAATTGAAAAAGGGTAATTATGAGGTGGAGTTCAGGGAAGAGTTAAGACAGGCACTGGATGGCAGTGAAGAGTTACCAAATAGCTGGGTAACTACAACAGAGGTAGTAAGGGAGACAACTAGAAAGGTGCTTGGTATGACATCTGGACAGTGGAAGGACGACAAGGAGACCTGGTGGTGAAATGAAGAAGTACAGGAGAGTATACAGAGAAAGAGGTTGGCAAAGAAGAAGTGGGATTGTCAGAGAGATGAAGCAAGTAGACAGGAGTATAAGGAGATGAGGTGCATGGCAAAGAGAGAGGTGGCGAAGGCTAAGAATAAGGCATATGATGAGTTGTATGAAAGGTTGGACACTAAGGAGGGAGAAAAGGACCTGTACCAACTGGCTAGACAGAGGGACTGAGCTAGGAAAGATGTGCAGCAGGTAAAGGTGATAAATGATAATGAGGGAAACATACTCAAAAGCTAGGAGAGTGTGTTGAGCAGATGGAAAGAGTACTTTGAGGGGTTGATGAATGAAGAGAATGAGAGGAAGAGAAGGTTGGATGATGTAGGGATAATGAATCATGAAGTGCAATGGATTAGCAAGGAGGAAGTAAGGATAGCTATGAAGAGGATGAAGAATGGAAAGGGTGTTGGTCCAGAATACATACCTGTGGAAGCATGGAGGTATTAGGTGAAATGGCAGTGGAGTTTCTAACCAGATTGTTTAATGAAAGTGAGAGGATGCCTGTGGAATGGAGAAAAAGTGTTTTGGTACTGATTTTTAAAAATAAGGGTGATGTGCAGAGCTGCAGTAACTACAGAGGGATTAAACTGATCAGTCACAGCATGAAATTATGGGAAAGAGAAGTGGAAGCTAGGTTAAGAAGGGACATGATGATTAGTGATCAGCAGTATGGTTTCATATCGGGAAAGAGCACTACAGATGCAATGTCTGCTCTGAGAGTGTTGATGGAGAAGTACAGAGAAGGTCAGAAGGAGTTGCATTGTGTTTTTGTAGACTTAAAGAAAGCATATGACAGGGTGCCTGGAGAGGAGTTGTGGTATTGTATGAGGAAGTCAGGAGTGTCAGTGAAGTATGTAAGAGTGGTACAAGATATGTACGAGGGTAGTGTGACAGCAGTGATGTCTGCAGTGGGAGTGACAGATGCATTTAAGGTGGAGGTGGGATTACATCAAGGATCAGCTCTGAGCCCTTTCTTATTTGCAATGGTGATGTACAGGTTGACAGACGAGATCAGACAGGAGTCCCCATGGACTATGATATTTGCAGAGGACATTGTGATCTGTAGTGAGAGTAGGGAACAGGTGGAGAAGACCCTGGAGAGGTGGAGATATGCTCTAGAGAGAAGAGGAATGAAGGTCAGCAGGACTAAGACAGAATATATGTGTGTGAATGACAGGGAGGATAGAGGAATGGTGAGGATGTAAGGAGTAGAGGTGGCGAAGGTGGATGAGTTTAAATACTTGGGATCAATAATTCAGAGTAATGATGAGTGTGGAAGAGAGGTGAAGAAGAGAGTACAGGCAGGATGGAGTGGGTGGAGAAGAGTGCCAGGAGTGATTTGTGACAGACGAGTACCAGTAAGAGTGAAAGGGAAGGTCTACAAGAGGGTAGTGAGACCAGCTATGTTATATGGGTTGGAGACAGTGGCATTGACAAAAAGGCAGGAGTTAGAGCTGGACATGGCAGAGTTAAAGATGTTAAGATTTACACTTGGTGTGATGAGGGTGGACAGGATTAGGAATAAGTATATTAGAGGGTCAGCCCAGGTTAGAAGGTTTGGATACAAAGCCAGAGAGGCAAGATTACGTTAGTTTGGACATGTGCTGAGGAGGGATGCTGAGTATGTTGGGAAAAAGATGCTAAGGATGAAGCTACCAGGTAACAGGAAAAGAGGAAGGCCTAAGATAAGGTTTATGGATGTGGTGAGAGAGGACATGCAATGCAGTTGGTGTGACAGAGCAAGATGCAGAGGACATGAAGAAATGGAAACAGATGATCCGCTTTGGCGACCCCTAACGGGAACAGCCGAAAAAAGATGATGATCAAATAATATAAAAAACTAATGAATTCACTTAAAACCAAAGTAAGAATTTGCTACACATTATAAAATGACTTTTGTAATTGACAGTCCTATAACACTTTTAATCTCTTAGCCCTTAGGAAACATTTTATATAAACATTTTCATTTAATCCAGGAAATGTATAGGCATTTAATTTTACTTGCCACTTGGCCTCAGGAATTTCAAATTGGTTCTTGGTTAATTTGTTTTACATTGGGTTATATATGTATAAAAATGGGGGTGAAATTATAATTTATTCTGAAGAAGTCTGTTGATGCAAGCGTATTAAATGATTTTGGAGCTGTTGTGTGACACTTATTTCATAGTACTTTTTGTGGCTTAGTTGGTCCTAGTGGTGGTGTGTTTATTGGATTTTCATTTATCATTAACCATTTTCTGGTTTCAGAACTATCTATAAGGAAGACAACAAGCAGTTTGATGGGAAAACAACCTATCCTCACTGCTACCCATCACCACAGGAGTCCCACAAGGATCCATTTTAGGTCCTCACTTATTCTTGTTTTTCACCAATAACCTCCATAACATCTGTCAAGATGCAGCAGTTATACAAATACGCTGATGACTCAACACTTGTCTGTTCAGTCAGTGATCCTCAGAAACTCCTCTCTATCACCCAAAAAGCCTTCCATACCACAGAAAACTGGTGTCTTAACAAAAAACTAATACTATATCCTCCAAAAAAACAAACTGTTGCTATTTACACCTAACAAATCTACCACAACACAAGCCCATTTAATATTGTGTCCAGGGTTGGGACTATCATCTCCCCTGACACTCATACTAAACTGCTAGGAATGACCATTGATAATAACCTCAAATTTGATAAGCATATAAGATAAACCATTACAAATATCCACAAAAAACTGGGTAGTCTATATAAAAATAAACCATTTCTAACACAACCTGCTAGAATAACAATTGCTCAACTCACCTCCTTTCCACACTGTTATATGCCTCACCCATTTTCACCAACCTACCCAAAATTGAAATCACCAAACTCAACACCTGTTAAAATCAAATTGCCAAATTTGCTACTGGTGCCCCTACCGAGCCCAACACTGCCATTCCCTAAAGCAGCTTCACTGGCTTGAATTCCCTAATCTCATAAACTATCATCAACTTTCCTTTGCCCACAATCTCCTACTACTCCCAGACAAAACTCCAGCACTGACCAATCTACTAGAACTACAAGCTAAAACTAGACAACTTTGCTCTAGTGACAAAAAAACTAATCAAGGTCACCAAGACCAACAACACAGCAGTGGACTCCCTCTTCCCTAACTACATAGTCAAAATTTGGAATGGTCTACCTTCTACTATTACTTCATCAGTCTCAAAGATTACATTTAAAAGTCTCCTGAAAGGACACCTAAAAAGCACATGGATTTGCACATATTCCCAAACAGGCTGACCTTCCCAACCCCCCCCCCCCGCCACCCTCTTCCCTTCCTCCTTCTCTCTGACTTAGCTTTATCACCAAAAGAATGCAGTTCTTTTTAGCTTCCTCCCAGTTTCACCTCTAATTCTAGCCCCTTAGCCAATACCCATATAGAGAGTGGCACCAAATCACTGCTAGGACACTCTGTTATATATCTGCTAAACTTTACCTTTCTCTTTACACCTCTATACTTACTTTATACTTAAGGTACTTACGGTTCCCTACTTTCTTACTTAACCTTTTATCCTGTCACCCAACTCTGTCTCTTCTCCTGCTACTATACTACCTACTATATCTAACTTGCTTGCAACTCAACTGTATAAAGCAAATGAATGCAACCTCTACTCACAATGTTCACCATTATGAATGTCTCATCCTAAAACTGTAAAATATGTGTTCATTCTATGTAAATATGTTAAATTGTAAGCTTCAATGCTATGTTACTAGTCAATGTTAAGTTTGGTACTATCTATGTAAATCTGAATGCTTCTGTATGCTCCTTATATTTTGCTTAAAATTTAATCTGTGGAGCTTTTCTCCCTGGGCCACCCCTGAAAATAAACATGCATTCAATCGAACTTTCCCAGTCAACAAATGTAAAATAAATAAATAAATAAATAAATAAATAAATAAATAAATAAATAAAGTACTAGTTGAAAGGCTAGAAAAAATATACACCCTTGTACAAAATGCTGCATAAAGAACTAAAACAGCACTGAACATATTACACTAACAGATACCACAGATTGCTCAGTGTCTTAGAATGGAAAGAAGAGGAACGTTGCCCCTACAGAGCAACATGATTTGCCAGCAAGAATACAAAGACCCAATTTATCTCATCAGAAATTATTTCTGGAGCAATTGTTCAAAATGTTAATTGTCACTTGTTCATACTCTATGAAAGATTGTTTTTCATCATCTGTAATATGCAAAATTGCAGATTAACAAAATGATGCAAAAGTGATTATTATCTGACCATACTGGAATAGAATGTGCTTCTGCATGTTAATTTCTTTATGCAAGTCAGTGGTTCAGCCTGTTCCATGAATTTGGCTTTGCTAATATTACCACACTGGTGTTGTGTGCTGCATCTCCAACAGCAGACTACCTGACTGACAGGGATATCAGTACTGTATGCTGCTGGGCAGGAGGGGTCTGGAGATCTTTGTAAACCTTTTCAGCAATGAGCCATGTCAGCATTACAAGGGCAGTGAAAATGTTTTTAAGGAAGCCAACAAATCATTCTCAGAATGTGACTCCTGTAGTATGTCATGGAAAATAACATTGACATCTCCTTGATCTTGTTTCTATGTTTACAGTTTTACAGCATAGATTTTTATCTGTTTGCTAAATAACTTGACTGAAACAGTTATAACGTTGTCGGTTTATCATGTGCTTGGGTTTCATCATTATCTAGCCTGTCTCTGAGGATTTTTCAACAAACTTGTTTTTTGCAGCGTCTCAGCTGATAGTTATGCTAAGCTATAATTAATGTGAGAAACTGCTAACCTCATATACTCTGCCATTAGTGCATTTTTAGAGTTAGCTATCTTGTTTTTCTTCTTTGACCTTCTTTCTTTAGTAACAGCTTCTTTTCAGCTCAAAGACTGCCCTAGAGCATACAAGGCGGGGTTAGATAACACTAGAGATACAGAGCTCACATGCCTTCCTTAGCTAACATTTGTGTTTGTTGTGAAATAATATAACTGCACCCATATGTACTGAGTTTGTGTCTGCCACTATATTGCATGCTATAAGTAACTTAAAGCACTTTGAAGGTCTTCTCCCATTTCACTTCTAAAAATAGGCCTTTAGCTCATTTTGGCTATACTTATAAAGAATAAGAAAGTAAATCATCATCACCACTTAATACAGGGACCCAGTCCCAATCTAAGCATCCTAGAAGGGGGCTGGATACCTAGAGATATCTAGTGCACATTTATTTATCTATCTGTATTGCATGGAGCATGGTGATTATGCTATGACAACCAGAAAAAGACAAATCAGTTAAACTCGTCTATAGCATGAGACCTGCCCCGGGATTCATGAACGCTGCGCCAGGCGGACGCATAGCGTAGGCGTTACAATGCCAAATATGGCCGCCGAGCGATTCAGGTACGATCCAATTCCACGTGCACTACCGGCATGTGCCGGATCTGCGCCGCCTCTGGCGTAGGTATGCTAAACACCCCATGTGCGGTGTTGCACCATGCAAATGAAGGCATATGGCGATCCACAAAGTGGCGCAGGTGTAGCATAAGGGCACGGCAATGTAAACCAAAAAAAATGGTTTACATTTACCCAAACATAACATAGGAGTAACGGAAAGCTGTCAACGTCAGGTATCACACTGTTGCCACATGCCAATGGCGAAAGACTCAGAGAATGTCAAAAGAAAACATGCACAACATGTAAATAATAACATAAATGGTATGTCCACAGAAACTCACAGCAGAACCCCAGGACATGTCCGCGGAAGGTGCTAAACAAAGAAATAATATGACAATGTCATAAAAGAGCAGTGTAATACACATCAGCTTCACAGCCACAATACACCATGGTATGCATGGAAAGCCACATCCACGGTGCAAGGGTTGCCAAGGAGTCGCGGCAGTGTTCGGCGCGGTAACTATGAATTAGTAGTCAATGCCATGCAAATCAGGCAGATAATACTGAATCGCAAAACCCCCGCCAGCGTAAGGCTGTACCAAACGGCGCAGCGGTAATACACCGAGGAGTGGCTCTGAGGGAATACATGTCACCTGCAGAGGGGTGTGCCACTGTAGGAGGAAGCACATTGGAGCCCAGCAAACATGGGCTGTACATTGCACATCACAGCTGCAGGACCGGCGTGTGGGGAAATAGTTGAGCTGAGAGCACACAATGCGTGCAGAGGTGCATGTGCACGAGGATGACTACGTTCCCTTAACCCAGTCATGTGACGCCCACCCCGCAAACAACGGATACAGGAAGGTGATGTTGAGAATATGAGGAAATGCGGAAGCAGTGTAATTGGAGTAGTAATGAGCAATCAACAGTAATCAACCCATGAAGGCCAATTGGCGGCAGCTGACAACTCTGCATGCAGAAACCTGCAAAACGGGATAGGGGAGGCATATGAATGCAAAGAAAGTAGGGGAGGTAGCAGATTGCAAAGAGTGAAGAACTGACACAGCAGAGCCAAGTAGACAGGCAGCATAATGGCGGCGGCACACAAAACGAACGATATGCCATGTCCCAGAAACTACACATGACAGGGCTCTGCAGGATGCATGCCAGGAAATAGTAGGCGCAACGTGCAGAAACAGTAAGGTAAGGTTGAAAGATAATCCATTGCAGGCAAGAGTAATGCAACACCAAAGGCAACAGCGTTGCAGTGCCAACGGTAAAACACGGAAGATAATCCCCAGATACGGCCGCACAGACACACCCTATGACATCACCGGGTGTACAGCACAACAGTATAAAGTGTGAATGCACAGAACACACAGCTGTGTATTCCCAAACGCCGCACCATAGGTGTAAACACACGGGGAACTTTTAAAATGTACATGTTGGGTGCCGCCGTGGCCGTGATCCATCAGCATGTGTTAGAGACAGACGGAGTTGTGGAGGAGGGTGCCGACAACTACCATAGGCCTCAGAGGAGAAGGAGAGTGTTCAGACCAAGGGTAAACTACCAGGGGCTACAAGACCTGGAGATAGTAGAGCGTTACAGGGTGGATAGGGACACTTTACAGCAAATAGTGGAGCTGTGCCGGCCACGCCTGAGAACAAGAAACAACAGAGGGGAGCCCATCCCAGTGGACACAAAGGTATGTGTAAGCTTGCGAATACTGGCCACAGGTACCTTTCAAAGGCCAACTGGGGATATAATGGGCATCTCACAGGCATCAGCATCCAGGGTACTACACCAGTTTCTGGACGCCATGTTACCACATGCCAATGAGCATATATACTTCCCCAGATCTCAGGAGGAGTTGGCCAGCAATATGTGCCGCTTCCACCGTGTGGCACAATACCCGGAGGTACTGGGTGCGATAGACTGTACGCACATACAAATCAAGTCACCACCTGGGGAGCAGGGTAGACGCTTACATAAACCGCAAGGGATTCCTCCATCAATTGCCAGGTCATGTGCAATGCGCAGGGCATTATCATGGATGTGTGTGCTGGCAGCCCTGGAAGCTACCACGACTCCCATATCTGGCATGCCTCACAGCTGTACCAGGTATTCGCCAGGGGGACATCCCACAAGGCCACCTTGTGGGGGATGCTGGCTATGCACTGGAGCCGTGGATGATGACCCCCATCAGAAATGCACACACACACATGCAAGAACGCCATAATGAGGCACACGCACAAACCAGAATAATCATAGAGCGTGTGTTTGGGATGCTGAAATCACGGTTCCGGTGCTTGGATACATCCGGTGGAGCCCTGTAGTACTCTCCAGGCACATGTGCCCACATATTCATAGTATGTGCCATGCTACATAATATGATCCTGCAGAAGCAGCTGCTGCAGGGACATAATGGTGAAGGGCCACAAAGCCCACCACAACTGCCAAGGCCAGTCCAGGCACAGAGGGTTCAGGACCATGAACACACTGTGCCAGCCCCAGTAGGCAGACGGAGGTGTACCCAATATGCCTATGCCCTGGCAAAGAGGGAACGTATAGCACATACTCTGACAGCGTAGGCCCCATGGACTGACACCTCCCTACCTGCACACACAGTGAAATGGACGGCACACAAACATGGCCACCCGTAAAGTGTACCGTATGGGTGGCCCCATGTGTGACTCCAACATAGGCAGCACCCAAACACTGCACAACCAACAGCCAGCAGAGCATGGAACGCCAACACCTGAACCGTACGCGGGTCCTACAGCAGGCGGCGTTGCTGTATGCTGCCACGTTCGCTGCAAGGTGTATACATATAGACATGTAGATATGTGCATATACAGATATGTAGATAGATATAGTTACATACATAGAAATATATGTACACATATACATATAAGTACAACAGGTAAGACAGGGAATCAGAGGGATGTAAAGTGACAGAGAAGTAACACGCGATATCTGTACATAGTAAACATAGTGAAAGACAACCTGAGCATCCGGGAGGTTTAACAGAAGAGGAAACTGCCACCCATGGAAAGGTCAACATACCGAAATGCATAACCGCGAGTCGGAATGATCGCCAGGCCACAGTACAGTAACAGTACATGCTGGGTAATACTATGATGATATGAGGGGAGGTAGACACTGCCACTGGTGATGCGCCCACGAGGTACTGTGTGCAACCGTCCCTGTGACTGCCGCGAGTATGTGTATGTGTGCGGTGAGGGTGCCGTGTATTCGCCAGCGAGTGTAATGTGTGTGCCACTGTAAAATGTGTATGTTGGTGCCATGTGAGAGGCGGAGTGGAATAACATGTGTAGGCATACAGTCCAGTAACCCTAGGCGTATGTACACCAGTAGTCCCAAAGTAGTACTGAGAGCCCCATCCTGGCTAGGCGTGTGGCGACGTATAACGATGCAAAGTGAAAATGTCCCAGAATGTACCACAGGAATATACCCCACATGAAATGGAAAGGACGTATGTACTAATCATGACCGTATGTATGACACCGATATGCTAATTGCAAAACGATACGTCGTCAAAGTTACACAGCAATAGGTATGTACCGTGGAAATACGCATGTGCTACCCCGGTACTGATCGTGGCCACGTATCGGCCCGTAAACACCGCTGTGTGTTCTACAAGTGTCAAACAAGCAATCGCCACCTGAATAGGTGGCAACCACTGGCAAAGAGGCCATCCCAAGTACAGGACCACAATGACTGTAAATATCCGGGACAGAATGACAAGGGATAGTCGTCATGTACAAACAACCGCAGATATACTACCGATGTGACGGAGGAATACATGCAGGAAGCACACACGCAGGCAATACCAACACCACATGACAACAACACAACCTACACTCCCAGAACAACAGACAAGTAACTGTCAACTCCCCAGGCAGGGATGGAGCACACAGACAAGCATATCGTGTATGTAGAGATGCAAGTCCCACAACCCGTATCCGTCACCTAAAACCTCCGATATTCCCCATTGTACATATTAAAGGGATACAAGCCGTAATAGCAGCACAAACATACAGACAGTCAATGACAGCTGCATAACCGCAACATCTCGTGTGGGAAACACTATCAACAGCGGATGCATAGTTGCATCCGTTGTTTAAAGGAATACAACAGCTATGTTACACATCCGAATGCAAAACGCCATCAACAGACGCCGTCAGGACAGGGACACCCACATGTCGAACATAATACCATACCCAACACACACAATCCATGGCTAACACCACTGCGAAATGTACCTGTCGCCACACATAGCGGCTGCAGTTACACATAACATAACACAATACTGATCATCTCCACGAACGTAGGGCAAATAGCCAACGCCCAGGTGAGGAATGCAACCATACCCAAGTTACGACGTGTAATGTACGAATAGAGTAGATGCACAGGTGATATGTGCACAAGTACACACTGAGGAACAGCTATTGGTGTGATGAACCCACATGTCGCAGGTATCGACGGATATAAGGATGACTCCCAGGATATTCAAACCGTATGCTCATACCGAACTAGTACTCCAAAACGGATAGAGTAAGAAATCAGAATAGTGATACACGCAATGAAAAATGGAAGGAAACACAGACAAGGTATGTAGAACCCACGATATGTACGGGTGTGTAACGCATGATGTGTATGACGAAGCTGTACTGTATGTGAATGGTGTTTGTAAGTAATGATACTTGTCCATAATGCAGAGAGTGGTGAAAGGTTGTTATGTAGTGCTATCCTGCTGAGCATACCAATGACTGTGGACACCGTGTGCACAGCAGTGGGACATCATGTACACAGCCGGGAGAACACAAGGGCTGCCACAGGGGGGCATAACAGAGAACAATGCCACACCACACGCTGATGCTGGCAGTGGATGTCCAACAAGGAAGTGCCATAGCAGGGGATAGGACATGTATGTATACTGTCACAGCACACATGTGTATGGGCATAAACCGTCGATGTCATACGTAATGTGCACTGACGTGCGTATGCCTTGCAGTAGGGGATACTATGTCAACTATGTGTAATGTAAAGCTGTCATGGTGGATATGACAGACATCATACACAGTATCACAGGCATATCATGCATAATGGAGTTATTGCCTATTGGTATGTACAATAACAGGATATGTATGGCCTGTACATATGGGACAGAGTAGTAGCATAATAGCCATCCAAAATGGAAGGAACACCAAGTAACCATGGCCAAACGATCTGTAGCAGGTGCAATGTGGGCAACAATGAAGTCCGCAGGTCCATGTGTAAACACATGTGCAGTGTACACAGTAGTGTCACCTCCCATGGTAGTGTCCAGTGAACAGCAGAGGTGGGTGTTAACTGCATGTCTACACAGTACTGCTGCTGTGGTGGTACCATGACTACGTGTCACTCAAACAGCAAGGGAGCTATCACATGAACAGTGCCACTGTGTGTCCCTGTGGGATGTGCACAGGACCAATGTTCCACAGCATGGTGTGTGTTGTGTCTGCGAAGTAACACAGAAGCCCAGCCCATGCAATGTGTCATGTGTGCACATATCCATGAGTGGTCCGTTCACACTGCCCACTGCAATTGCCATGTATGAGTACTACATGCATCAGTAATGCGGAGGACATGGTCCATGTCAGAACAGAAGACACCCTGTGTATGTGGTATGCAGATGTGTACAGATGTGTTTTCCGTCTGTCAGCCGCATATGTAAACTGTCTGAGCCTGGTACACATCATGGCATGACAATGCTGTGCCATGTAAAGTCGTAGCCGTTGTGGAAGGTACACCACGAATGTGGTATTGTAACCTGCCCGTGTGTAGATGTGTGTATGCCACAGGTACAATGGCTACCTATGTACCAGCATCACACACAGTACAGATAGGTGTGGCCCTGCAGATGTGTACCCATGCCACAGTGGAATACGGTAACCACAGCACCATGTGGGGCATTTGTGTGTATAGCAACCATGTACAATTTGATATGCATGTACGGGGACAGTATCCATGTGATACTCAGTGGATGAATGTTGCTATGCAAAGGTGATGTGCATGCACCATGTGTCATGCATCCTGATGCCATAACACCCACATGATGTATCTGCCACACCAACACCCATACGGTTGTTATCAGTATGAGCTGGTGGAGCTATAATGGTGCCAGGTATGTAGATGTGGGATATCTAGGCATGGACAGTACTCTGTGACAGCATGTTGTGTATGTAAGCAAATAGTGAACATGAGGGGCCCCATGACTGAGGACTGTGTAATGCCATATGTACCTGACATGTAGTAGGTAGCATGATATGCTTGCACCACTGTGTGTCCTGTCCAGGAGTCATATAGCCTAACATCCTGAGACACAGGGTATGATGTGCAGGTGGATGTGTACGTTGCCAATACCAGAACGTGGAATGGTGCTGAAGGGCAATGTGAGGACAATGTCTGATCTGTTGCCCTCTGTACCACACCAACCACCCATGCAATGGTATGACAGGTGGCCAGCATGTGTATGTGGCGTGCTGTGGCACACAGAAGCCCAACAAGGATGCCAGTAAAGGCATGGAGGTCATCAGTGAGTGCGTGAAGCACGTTTGTGAGGATGTGCCCCAGTGCCATACAGAATGGTCCAGTCATGGGTGTACGAATGCAGTCCCACACGTGCAATGCAGTGCCACCCATGTGTAGTGCGATAGATGCGGCAGTGTGACGGTCAAGGTACACAATGTCCGACAACAGGCTAGCAGTGAATTCAGTGGGCTGGTGTGGAGACACATACCAAACAGGTTGGCGGGACATAACAGCTAGGGAGATCGGAAGGTGACATTGGGACAGTGTCTTTGGACATAACGTGTGCATGGCAGTACCATGTATATGTCCACAGGGACACTACGATGTCCATGTATGGATTGCAACCCTGTAGTGAGTGAGAGTGTGTATTGTTGGTAAGTACACCATTGCCTGGCATGTTGCCAACATTATCTCAGTCTGCAATGCCTGGGTGACTGTTGTGCGTGACATCGAATGTGGATGTAGCCAAACAACACAGACATACCACCACACTGCCTGAGGACCCACACTGCAATGTGCGGCAGTCATGTGTAGGTAGCTAGCCTTGGAGCATGTGATGGACCACGAGGACCCACCATGGCTGTCAAGTGATGCACCCCACACATGTGAATATACACCACCGTGCAACAGCCTGCACATGTGCCCATACAGCAGATGTGCATGGAACATGACCACCACCGTGGCGTCTGTGAAAAGGCCAGTACCGCCATGTCTCTGTGTGGAATAGCATGGTCCCTACCATTGCGTACATGCCTCAGAAGTGCACTGTGGTATGTGTCAGCATAGTTATGTACACTGTCCATCTGCCGGGGTGCCATGCCATTAACAACCCCTGTCAGCAGACGTCAGTAGTACTGGCTGTAGAACACATGTACCATGCATGCTGCGATGGATGTGTGTCCAGGGTGTGGCTAGCAGGGCCGTGAAGCATATATGTTCATCTACCAAAGGGGGGATAACCCCAGGTTTAACACACCAGACACATGGAGGTATCGTGCATGCTGAGGGTAGTGTAGGTATGGTATGTATTGTGTAATGTGTCACCCAGCTAGGTGGAGTGCATGCCTCAAGCATGTGTGGGTACATGGATGTCCATTCTAGGGAAGTGTGGGTTACTGTCAGCACATGGCAGTATCAGCTGTCTGAGGCCCAATGTACAGTATGACAACACAGACAGCATGTAACCTGTGGTGTACAGTGTAAGCTCTGTTACGTGTTACAATGTGTCTAGCAGTCACAAACATGGGGAACTGAACATGGAGCACCTACAATGCATTGTGTTCGGCAAATATCCAGTATGTGTGCAAAACACTGTGTGATGTGGGATCCCCTCACCTGTGTGTGTTGCAGTCCAGGTATGTGCCTGGGAGGTATGATCTGTGTACAATCTGCACTTGCAGGTGTGCTGTGCAGAGCATGGAGTCAGGTCCCAGGCACTGCAGATAAATGTGAGTGGTGCACTGGTGTGTGTGCCTTGCATGTGTGCAGCACAGTGGAAGGTGCAAGCATTGTCCCACATGACCCCATGCCACGCCTGCCTGTTACAGCCCTGCTGAAGACAGTCATGTGACACCACCACAGAGGCAGTATAGCTTGTGAAGATGTACATGTGTGCTCCACACCCCAGGCAGATGTCCGCAGGTCATGTGTGCCACAGCAGTGTGGCCGACCAGGACTGTCATAGTGGTCAGATACCACATGCCTGTATAAGTACAGTATGAGCATAGTCAACAGTTGCAGTGACAGAGTAGGTCAATGTACAGTGTCCCTGTGTTCAGACCACTGCCTACTGTACACTTGGCTAGACACACACCCAGAGGGTGAATATACCGGTGAGCCATCACATGTCCCAGTACACGTAGCCTGTATAATGCCATCAAAGGGTGGTCACAATAACATGTTGTATGACAGACATGTACCAGGTGATGTGTCATGTGTGCATATGCTGAGTTGCACAGCCGTTCACACGTCCGCAACATATCAGTGCATGATGTCTAGTGTAACATGATGTGTGGAACTGCACTGTGATCCACAACAGGGTCATCTGAGACAGGTGTGTTGTGAATGGTGTAACCCATGGTTCCACGGGATATACACTGGTGCTGTTGGCTGCCATGCTGGGGGCCACCAGTGGTGCCTGCAGTGGTCATACAGACATACCGCACACATTGTTCTGGCAGGAATGTCCATTGTTGTGGATGATGTGTTACTACGTGAAGGTAGGTGTGTGTTGTGAATGTTACCCATCCAGATGTGACCATCAGGCGCAGTCATGGTTGTCGACAGCATCACACCCATCCACAGCTGTCAGAACCCTGTCCCCAGAATGGGTGTCAGCCACCCTCGTACTGTGTGACCTATGTGCAGATGGCGGAACATCTCCTACTGGCTGGCTAACAGTGTCAGCTAGGAAGGCTATGTGATGGCGAATACGCTGTTATAATGTATAATGCTGGTATCCCAATGAAGTACATGGAATCACACACAGTAAGCCATGGCTGGCATGTAAACCATGTACAACAATGACTGTGTGACAGACACAAACAATGCGGAGCCATGTTGAACATGCACCCATGAGAACACCAAATGAGGTATTTTGCACATATCGATGTACAACTGTCAGCTATGGCCATAGCATGGATGCAGACGCATATCCCCCACAGGCACTACCACGCCATGTAGGTAGGGGGGCATTGCATGACTACATGTGACAGTTGCTGTACCGCCACATGTACTGCATATTCATCATGTATGGGTAGCAGTGGTACGTGACTGTTGGACATGATTGTACATATGACCATGTCCCACAGGATATGTGTTACGTGTGTACAACACGTGTTGTACCGTCATCAAGCTGTGAAGTGTATGGCTGCCAGTGTACCTGTGTGACATGTTCTGCAATGGGTGCAAAGGTACGCAGTAGTGCATTGCATGCCCACATGCCCACACAGGTGCATAGCCTGAACATACAATACAAAGAGGGTGTTGGATCATAGCAACCCACAAGAGGAGATGGGTACGGGTGGCAACCCACTACCATCTGTTCGGGTAAGGTGTGCATGTCCATGACACATTAGCACCCGAGAAGCTAGTAGTACAGCAGTACAGAGTGGCATGCAAATATGTTCACTGATACTCCTATGTGTTCCACCACTGGCCTGTGGACTGACAGACACCAACACAATGTGCAGCACTGACATGTGCACAGCACATCACCGCTGGCTACTGTAGAACAGGCTTACTGTGTAGACATGTGCACAGAACGTCAGCGCCAGCCACACTCAAACATGTTATGTGTTGAACCCCACCATTATTGTAGCCCATGCCACAGACAGATGTTCACGCATCTGTGTATGTACGTCCGGGAATGTCCCTGGCCTAGCAGTATAGCTGTGTCAGTGTTGCGAACAACATACTGAATGGGCTGTGTGTGTGAGGTGTCGTCATGCGTGTATGGTCCGATGGATGATACCATCAGTGCCCCTGATATGTGAACATCCCTGTCCCCATACATGGATACCTATGCTGTGCCCAACACCACACTCCCTGTGGGAGGGATGGCACTGTGTGGTGCACCAGCTGACATGGGGGTGGCAGCAGGCACTGGATGTAGACATATGTGGTACCCATGTCAGGCCAGGCAACCATCCATGTGCATGGGATAGCAGTGTGTGGGCACATACAGCAAAAAAATTTTAAAATTTAAAAAAAGGAATTTTTTAAAAAGAAAGTAAATCATCATCACCACTTAATACAGGGACCCAGTCCCAATCTAAGCATCCTAGAAGGGGGCTGGATACCTAGAGATATCTAGTGCACATTTATTTATCTATCTGTATTGCATGGAGCATGGTGATTATGCTATGACAACCAGAAAAAGACAAATCAGTTAAACTTCGTCTATAGCATGAGACCTGCCCGGGATTCATGAGCGCTGCGCCAGGCGGACGATAGCGTGGGCGTTACAATGCCAAATATGGCGCCCGGCGATTCAGAGTGCGATCAATTCCACGTGCACTACCGGCATGTGCGGATCTGCCCGCCTCGGCGTAGGTATGCTAAACACCCCATGTGCGGTGTTGCACCATGCAAATGAAGGCATATGGCGATCCACAAAGTGGCGCAGGTGTAGCATAAGCAGACGGCAATGTAAACCAAAAAAAATGGTTTACATTTACCCAAACATAACATAGGAGTAACGGAAAGCTGTCAACGTCAGGTATCACACTGTTGCCACATGCCAATGGCGAAAGACACAGAGAATGTCAAAAGAAAACATGCACAACATGTAAATAATAACATAAATGGTATGTCCACAGAAACTCACAGCAGAACCCCAGGACATGTCCGCGGAAGGTGCTAAACAAAGAAATAATATGACAAAGTCATAAAAGAGCAGTGTAATACACATCAGCTTCACAGCCACAATACACCATGGTATGCATGGAAAGCCACATCCACGGTGCAAGGGTTGCCAAGTCGCGGCAGTGTTGGTAGCGGTAACTATGAATTAGTAGTCAATGCCATGCAAATCAGGCAGATAATACTGAATCGCAAAACCCCGCCAGCGTAAGGCTGTACCAAACGGGCGAGCGGTAATACACCGAGGAGTGGCTCTGAGGGAATACATGTCACCTGCAGAGGGTGTGCCACTGTAGGAGGAAGCACATTGGAGCCCAGCAAACATGGGCTGTACATTGCACATCACAGCTGCAGGACCGGCGTGGGGAAATAGTTGAGCTGAGAGCACACAATGCGTGCAGAGGTGCATGTGCACGAGGATGACTACGTTCCCTTAACCCAGTCATGTACGCCCACCCGCAAACAACGGATACAGGAAGGTGATGTTGAGAATATGAGGAAATCACGGAAGCAGTGTAATTGGAGTAGTAATGAGCAATCAACAGTAATCAACCCATGAAGGCCAATTGGCGGCAGCTGACAACTCTGCATGCAGAAACCTGCAAAAGCGGGATAGGGAGGCATATGAATGCAAAGAAAGTAGGGAGGTAGCAGATTGCAAAGAGTGAAGAACTGACACAGCAGAGCCAAGTAGACAGGCAGCATAATGGCGGCGGCACACAAAACGAACGATATGCCATGTCCCAGAAACTACACATGACAGGGCTCTGCAGGATGCATGCCAGGAAATAGTAGGCATAGCGTGCAGAAACAGTAAGGTAAGGTTGAAAGATAATCCATTGCAGGCAAGAGTAATGCAACACCAAAGGCAACAGCGTTGCAGTGCCAACGATAAAACACGGAAGATAATCCCCAGATACGGCCGCACAGACACACCCTATGACATCACCGGTGTACAGCACAACAGTATAAAGTGTGAATGCACAGAACACACAGCTGTGTATTCCCAAACGCCGCACCATAGGTGTAAACACACGGGGAACTTTTAAAATGTACATGTTGGGTGCCGCGTGGCGTGATCCATCAGCATGTGTTAGAGACAGGCGGAGTTGTGGAGGAGGGTGCCGACAACTACCATAGGCCTCAGAGGAGAAGGAGAGTGTTCAGACCAAGGGTAAACTACCAGGGGCTACAAGACCTGGAGATAGTAGAGCGTTACAGGGTGGATAGGGACACTTTACAGCAAATAGTGGAGCTGTGCCGGCCACGCCTGAGAACAAGAAACAACAGAGGGGAGCCCATCCCAGTGGACACAAAGGTATGTGTAAGCTTGCGAATACTGGCCACAGGTACCTTTCAAAGGCCAACTGGGGATATAATGGGCATCTCACAGGCATCAGCATCCAGGGTACTACACCAGTTTCTGGACGCCATGTTACCACATGCCAATGAGCATATATACTTCCCCAGATCTCAGGAGGAGTTGGCCAGCAATATGTGCCGCTTCCACCGTGTGGCACAATACGCGGAGGTACTGGGTACGATAGACTGTGCGCACATACAAATCAAGTCACCACCTGGGGAGCAGGGTAGACGCTACATAAACCGCAAGGGATTCCCCTCCATCAATTGCCAGGTCATGTGCAATGCGCAGGGCATTATCATGGATGTGTGTGATGGCAGCCCTGGAAGCTACCGACTCCCATATCTGGCATGCCTCACAGCTGTACCAGGTATTCGCCAGAGGACATCCCACAAGGCCACCTTGTGGGGATGCTGGCTATGCACTGGAGCCGTGGATGATGACCCCATCAGAAATGCACACACACACATGCAAGAACGCCATAATGAGGCACGCACAAACCAGAATAATCATAGAGCGTGTGTTTGGGATGCTGAAATCACGGTTCCGGTGCTTGGATACATCCGGTGGAGCCCTGTAGTACTCTCCAGGCACATGTGCCCACATATTCATAGTATGTGCCATGCTACATAATATGATCCTGCAGAAGCAGCTGCTGCAGGGACATAATGGTGAAGGGCCACAAAGCCCACCACAACTGCCAAGGCCAGTCCAGGCACAGAGGGTTCAGGACCATGAACACACTGTGCCAGCCCCAGTAGGCAGACGGAGGTGTACCCAATATGCCTATGCCCTGGCAAAGAGGGAACGTATAGCACATACTCTGACAGCGTAGGCCCCATGGACTGACACCTCCCTACCTGCACACACAGTGAAATGGACCGCACACAAACATGGCCACCCGTAAAGTGTACCGTATGGGTGGCCCCATGTGTGACTCCAACATAGGCAGCACCCAAACACTGCACAACCAACAGCCAGCAGAGCATGGAACGCCAACACCTGAACCGTACGCGGGTCCTACAGCAGGCGGCGTTGCTGTATGCTGCCGTTAAGCAAGGTGTATACATATAGACATGTAGATATGTGCATATACAGATATGTAGATAGATATAGTTACATACATAGAAATATATGTACACATATACATATAAGTACAACAGGTAAGACAGGGAATCAGAGGGATGTAAAGTGACAGAGAAGTAACACGCGATATCTGTACATAGTAAACATAGTGAAAGACAACCTGAGCATCCGGGAGGTTTAACAGAAGAGGAAACTGCCACCCATGGAAAGGTCAACATACCGAAATGCATAACCGAGTCGGAATGATCGCCAGGCCACAGTACAGTAACAGTACATGCGCGGGTAATACTATGATGATATGAGGGGGGAGGTAGACACTGCCACTGGTGATGCGGCCCACGCAGGTACTGTGTGCAACCGTCCCTGTGACTGCCGCAGTATGTGTATGTGTGCGGTGAGGGTGCCGTGTATTTCGCTGTGCGAGTGTAATGTGTGTGCCACTGTAAAATGTGTATGTTGGTGCCATGTGAGAGGCGGAGTGGAATAACATGTGTAGGCATACAGTCCAGTAACCCTAGGCGTATGTACACCAGTAGTCCCAAAGTAGTACTGAGAGCCCCATCCTGGCTAGGCGTGTGGCGACGTATAACGATGCAAAGTGAAAATGTCCCAGAATGTACCACAGGAATATACCCCACATGAAATGGAAAGGACGTATGTACTAATCATGACCGTATGTATGACACCGATATGCTAATTGCAAAACGATACGTCGTCAAAGTTACACAGCAATAGGTATGTACCGTGGAAATACGCATGTGCTACCCCGGTACTGATCGTGGCCACGTATCGGCCCGTAAACACCGCTGTGTGTTCTACAAGTGTCAAACAAGCAATCGCCACCTGAATAGGTGGCAACCACTGACAAAGAGGCCATCCCAAGTACAGGACCACAATGACTGTAAATATCCGGGACAGAATGACAAGGGATAGTCGTCATGTACAAACAACCGCAGATATACTACCGATGTGACGGAGGAATACATGCAGGAAGCACACCGCAGGCAATACCAACACCACATGACAACAACACAACCTACACTCCCAGAACAACAGACAAGTAACTGTCAACACCCCAGGCAGGGATGGAGCACACAGACAAGCATATCGTATGTAGAGATGCAAGTCCCACAACCCGTATCCGTCACCTAAAACCTCCGATATTCCCCATCGTACATATTAAAGGGATACAAGCCGTAATAGCAGCACAAACATACAGACAGTCAATGACAGCTGCATAACCGCAACATCTCGTGTGGGAAACACTATCAACAGCGGATGCATAGTTGCATCCGTTGTTTAAAGGAATACAACAGCTATGTTACACATCCGAATGCAAAACGCCATCAACAGACGCCGTCAGGACAGGGACACCCACATGTCGAACATAATACCATACCCAACACACACAATCCATGGCTAACACCACTGCGAAATGTACCTGTCGCCACACATAGCGGCTGCAGTTACACATAACACAACACAATACTGATCATCTCCACGAGCGTAGGGCAAATAGCCAACGCCCAGGTGAGGAATGCAACCATACCCAAGTTACGGCGTGTAATGCGAATAGAGTAGATGCACAGGTGATATGTGCACAAGTACACACTGAGGAACAGCTATTGGTGTGATGAACCCACATGTCGCAGGTATCGGCGGATATAAGGATGACTCCCAGGATATTCAAACCGTATGCTCATACCGAACTAGTACTCCAAAGCGGATAGAGTAAGAAATCAGAATAGTGATACACGCAATGAAAAATGGAAGGAAACACAGACAAGGTATGTAGAACCCACGATATGCGGGTGTAGCATGATGTGTATGTGTATGACGAAGCTGTACTGTATGTGAATGGTGTTTGTAAGTAATGATACTTGTCCATAATGCAGAGAGTGGTGAAAGGTTGTTATGTAGTGCTATCCTGCTGAGCATACCAACGACTGTGGACACCGTGTGCACAGCAGTGGGACATCATGTACACAGCCGGGAGAACACAAGGGCTGCCACAGGGGGGCATAACAGAGAACAATGCCACACCACACGCTGATGCTGGCAGTGGATGTCCAACAAGGAAGTGCCATAGCAGGGGATAGGACATGTATGTATACTGTCACAGCACACATGTGTATGGGCATAAACCGTCGATGTCATACGTAATGTGCACCCGACGTGCACGTATGCCTTGCAGTAGGGGATACTATGTCAACTATGTGTAATGTAAAGCTGTCATGGTGGATATGACAGACATCATACACAGTATCACAGGCATATCATGCATAATGGAGTTATTGCCTATTGGTATGTACAATAACAGGATATGTATGGCCTGTACATATGGGACAGAGTAGTAGCATAATAGCCATCCAAAATGGAAGGAACACCAAGTAACCATGGCCAAACGATCTGTAGCAGGTGCAATGTGGGCAACAATGAAGTCCGGCAGGTCCATGTGTAAACACATGTGCAGTGTACACAGTAGTGTCACCTCCCCATGGTAGTGTCCAGTGAACAGCAGAGGTGGGTGTTAACTGCATGTCTACACAGTACTGCTGCTGTGGTGGTACCATGACTACGTGTCACTCAAACAGCAAGGGAGCTATCACATGAACAGTGCCACTGTGTGTCCCTGTGGGATGTGCACAGGACCAATGTTCCACAGCATGGTGTGTGTTGTGTCTGCGGAAGTAACACAGAAGCCCAGCCCATGCAATGTGTCATGTGTGCACATATCCATGAGTGGTCCGTTCACACTGCCCACTGCAATTGCCATGTATGAGTACTACATGCATCAGTAATGGAGGACATGGTCCATGACAGAACAGAAGACACCCTGTGTATGTGGTATGCAGATGTGTACAGATGTGTTTTCCGTCTGTCAGCCGCATATGTAAACTGTCTGAGCCTGGTACACATCATGGCATGACAATGCTGTGCCATGTAAAGTCGTAGCCGTTGTGGAAGGTACACCACGAATGTGGTATTGTAACCTTGCCCGTGTGTAGATGTGTGTATGCCACAGGTACAATGGCTACCTATGTACCAGCATCACACACAGTACAGATAGGTGTGGCCCTGCAGATGTGTACCCATGCCACAGTGGAATACGGTAACCACAGCACCATGTGGGGCATTTGTGTATAGCAACCATGTACAATTTGATATGCATGTATGCGGGGACAGTATCCATGTGATACTCAGTGGATGAATGTTGCTATGCAAGGTGATGTGCATGCACCATGTGTCATGCATCCTGATGCCATAACACCCACATGATGTATCTGCCACACCAACACCCATACGGTTGTTATCAGTATGAGCTGGTGGAGCTATAATGGTGCCAGGTATGTAGATGTGGGATATCTAGGCATGGACAGTACTCTGTGACAGCATGTTGTGTATGTAAGCAAATAGTGAACATGAGGGGCCCCATGACTGAGGACTGTGTAATGCCATATGTACCTGACATGTAGTAGGTAGCATGATATGCTTGCACCACTGTGTGTCCTGTCCAGGAGTCATATAGCCTAACATCCTGAGACACAGGGTATGATGTGCAGGTGGATGTGTACGTTGCCAATACCAGAACGTGGAATGGTGCTGAAGGGCAATGTGAGGACAATGTCTGATCTGTTGCCCTCTGTACCACACCAACCACCCATGCAATGGTATGACAGGTGGCCAGCATGTGTATGTGGCGTGCTGTGGCACACAGAAGCCCAACAAGGATGCCAGTAAAGGCAATGAGGTCATCAGTGAGTGCGTGAAGCACGTTTGTGAGGATGTGCCCCAGTGCCATACAGAATGGTCCAGTCATGGGTGTACGAATGCAGTCCCACACGTGCAATGCAGTGCCACCCATGTGTAGTGCGATAGATGCGGCAGTGTGACGGTCAAGGTACACAATGTCCGACAACAGGCTAGCAGTGAATTCAGTGGGCTGGTGTGGAGACACATACCAAACAGGTTGGCGGGACATAACAGCTAGGGAGATCGGAAGGTGACATTGGGACAGTGTCTTTGGACATAACGTGTGCATGGCAGTACCATGTATATGTCCACAGGGACACTACGATGTCCATGTATGGATTGCAACCCTGTAGTGAGTGAGAGTGTGTATTGTTGGTAAGTACACCATTGCCTGGCATGTTGCCAACATTATCTCAGTCTGCAATGCCTGGGTGACTGTTGTACGTGACATCGAATGTGGATGTAGCCAAACAACACAGACATACCACCACACTGCCTGAGGACCCACACTGCAATGTGCGGCAGTCATGTGTAGGTAGCTAGCCTTGGAGCATGTGATGGACCACGAGGACCCACCATGGCTGTCAAGTGATGCACCCCACACATGTGAAAATACACCACCGTGCAACAGCCTGCACATGTGCCCATACAGCAGATGTGCATGGAACATGACCACCACCGTGGCGTCTGTGAAAAGGCCAGTACCGCCATGTCTCTGTGTGGAATAGCATGGTCCCTACCATTGTACATGCCTCAGAAGTGCACTGTGGTATGTGTCAGCATAGTTATGTACACTGTCCATCTGCCGGGTGCCATGCCATTAACAACCCCTGTCAGCAGACGTCAGTAGTACTGGCTGTAGAACACATGTACCATGCATGCTGCGATGGATGTGTGTCCAGGGTGTGGCTAGCAGGGCCGTGAAGCATATATGTTCATCTACCAAAGGGGGGATAACCCCAGGTTTAACACACCAGACACATGGAGGTATCGTGCATGCTGAGGGTAGTGTAGGTATGGTATGTATTGTGTAATGTGTCACCCAGCTAGGTGGAGTGCATGCCTCAAGCATGTGTGGGTACATGGATGTCCATTCTAGGGAAGTGTGGGTTACTGTCAGCACATGGCAGTATCAGCTGTCTGAGGCCCAATGTACAGTATGACAACACAGACAGCATGTAACCTGTGGTGTACAGTGTAAGCTCTGTTACGTGTTACAATGTGTCTAGCAGTCACAAACATGGGGAACTGAACATGGAGCACCTACAATGCATTGTGTTCGGCAAATATCCAGTATGTGTGCAAAACACTGTGTGATGTGGGATCCCCTCACCTGTGTGTGTTGCAGTCCAGGTATGTGCCTGGGAGGTATGATCCGTGTACAATCTGCACTTGCAGGTGTGCTGTGCAGAGCATGGAGTCAGGTCCCAGGCACTGCAGATAAATGTGAGTGGTGCACTAGTGTGTGTGCCTTGCATGTGTGCAGCACAGTGGAAGGTGCAAGCATTGTCCCACATGACCCCATGCCATGCCTGCCTGTTACAGCCCTGCTGAAGACAGTCATGTGACACCACCACAGAGGCAGTATAGCTTGTGAAGATGTACATGTGTGCTCCACACCCCAGGCAGATGTCCGCAGGTCATGTGTGCCACAGCAGTGTCGTCGACCAGGACTGTCATAGTGGTCAGATACCACATGCCTGTAGAAGTACAGTATGAGCATAGTCAACAGTTGCAGTGACAGAGTAGGTCAATGTACAGTGTCCCTGTGTTCAGACCACTGCCTACTGTACACTTGGCTAGACACACACCCAGAGGGTGAATATACCGGTGAGCCATCACATGTCCCAGTACACGTAGCCTGTATAATGCCATCAAAGGGCGGTCACAATAACATGTTGTATGACAGACATGTCGTACCAGGTGATGTGTCATGTGTGCATATGCCGAGTTGCACAGCCGTTCACACGTCCGCAACATATCAGTGCATGATGTCTAGTGTAACATGATGTGTGGAACTGCACTGTGATCCACAACAGGGTCATCTGAGACAGGTGTGTTGTGAATGGTGTAACCCATGGTTCCACGGGATATACACTGGTGCTGTTGGCTGCCATGCTGGGGGCCACCAGTGGTGCCTGCAGTGGTCATACAGACATACTGCACACATTGTTCTGGCAGGAATGTCCATTGTTGTGGATGATGTGTTACTACGTGAAGGTAGGTGTGTGTTGTGAATGTTACCCATCCAGATGTGACCATCAGGCGCAGTCATGGTTGTCGACAGCATCACACCCATCCACAGCTGTCAGAACCCTGTCCCCAGAATGGGTGTCAGCCACCCTCGTACTGTGTGACCTATGTGCAGATGGCGGAACATCTCCTACTGGCTGGCTAACAGTGTCAGCTAGGAAGGCTATGTGATGGCCGGAATACGCTGTTATAATGTATAATGCTGGTATCCCAATGAAGTACATGGAATCACACACAGTAAGCCATGGCTGGCATGTAAACCATGTACAACAATGACTGTGTGACAGACACAAACAATGCGGAGCCATGTTGAACATGCACCCATGAGAACACCAAATGAGGTATTTTGCACATATCGATGTACAACTGTCAGCTATGGCCATAGCATGGATGCAGACGCATATCCCCCACAGGCACTACCACGCCATGTAGGTAGGGGGGCATTGCATGACTACATGTGACAGTTGCTGTACCGCCACATGTACTGCATATTCATCATGTATGGGTAGCAGTGGTACGTGACTGTTGGACATGATTGTACATATGACCATGTCCCACAGGATATGTGTTACGTGTGTACAACACGTGTTGTACCGTCATCAAGCTGTGAAGTGTATGGCTGCCAGTGTACCTGTGTGACATGTTCTGCAATGGGTGCAAAGGTACGCAGTAGTGCATTGCATGCCCACATGCCCCACACAGGTGCATAGCCTGAACATACAATACAAAGAGGGTGTTGGATCATAGCAACCCACAAGAGGAGATGGGTACGGGTGGCAACCCACTACCATCTGTTCGGGTAAGGTGTGCATGTCCATGACACATTAGCACCCGAGAAGCTAGTAGTACAGCAGTACAGGGTGGCATGCAAATATGTTCACTAATACCCTTGTGTGTCCCACCACTGGCCTGTGGACTGACAGACACCAACACAATGTGCAGCACTGACATGTGCACAGCACATCACCGCTGGCTACTGTAGAACAGGCTTACTGTGTAGACATGTGCACAGAACGTCAGCGCCAGCCACACTCAAACACGTTATGTGTTGAACCCCACCATTATTGTAGCCCATGCCACAGACAGATGTTCACGCATCTGTGTATGTACGTCCGGGAATGTCCCTGGCCTAGCAGTATAGCTGTGTCAGTGTTGCGAACAACATACTGAATGGGCTGTGTGTGTGAGGTGTGCGTCATACGTGTATGGTCCGATGGATGATACCATCAGTGCCCCTGATATGTGAACATCCCTGTCCCCATACATGGATACCTATGCTGTGCCCAATACCACACTCCCTGTGGGAGGGATGGCGCTGTGTGGTGCACCAGCTGACATGGGGGTGGCAGCAGGCACTGGATGTAGACATATGTGGTACCCATGTCAGGCCAGGCAACCATCCATGTGCATGGGATAGCAGTGTGTGGGCACATACAGCACTGTGTTGAACAATATCGCAGCACATAGCACCTGTCAGGGGTAATGTGTATGCATGGATTTGCGATACCTGCATGCACCATACACACCCCCACCAAGCAGCGTGCTGCCTACCTTGCAGAACGCCATTGTCCACACCATGATGATAGACATGTGTAATGTCCATATACACATAGCAATGACATATGGAATGGACAGTCACCCTGCCAATATCAGTACCCCCCAGGTGGGACACATCCCTGTGCCATGTATGTGACATACCCTGCCATACCATGCAGCCCTGCCCAGCAAGGCTGCACGTGCTATCACAGTCATACATGGTGCGATGGACAAATGGCGCTTGCACTATCAACCGTCCACAGCAGTAATGTGGCACTGATGCACCCTGTGGTGTCACAGGTGCTGTGTGTTGGTGTGTACAAGGTGCGCGTGCACATGCTATGCATGACCTTCCCTGCTAATGTCACGTGGTTATACAATGTCCCATGTGTATCACATGTGCAATACAGGTGAGCCGTGGCAGGTTGTCCAATACCCGTACAGTGCTGTGTAGATGTACATGGCACAACACATGCATGTACAGGTGTCCATGTGTATGTGTGCAGTGCCAACGCTGACGTTCATAATGGCTGCGTACGTGATGCCTAGTGACATATACACAGCATCCAGGTGAACAGTAGAACTGTGTGCACATTGGGACATGTGCCAACTGGTATGAACACAGGTGCAGGCAGGTACACATGTCCACAGCAGGTTACCATCAACATGGTGTGTGTACAGTGTGATGAGCTGACACACAGATATGATATGATACTCACTGCTTAATGGTGTGACGGCAACACATCAGCTGTGTCACTGCCATGATGCATCGCAGAGATTACTGTGCAGATGTCGTACATGTCATAGCAATGTATGTCCAGCAGTATGCCAGTACATCAGTGTAAATGTGACCTGTCACCATCATTATGTTTTACAGATAATGCCACGTTCCCGGCTGCCAGCCTTCAGCCGCCAGGAGAATGACGTGATTATACCGTTGCTCCACGACAACTACGAGCTACTATTCAGCCATGTGCCACAGCAAGCACAGCAGCGGGATGACGTGTGGCAGGATATGCGCAGGAAGGTGAACAACGTGGGTGCCAACAACCGCACCTACCAGCAGATCCGCCGACACTGCACAGACCTAATACGGCACGTGAAACAGCGTGCCGCCACAGTCGCCAGAGAACAAGGTGGGACAGGTGGTGGGCCACCAAGCCAGCACCCACTCACACACACGGAGGAGCTCCTGGCCAGTCTGGGGACACCCAGGGAACATCATGCAGAAACACTCGCTGCCATCGTGGAGGTGGGTGTCTCCCAACCAATGAGCCTGGAGCTGCCTGGTAAGTCAGTCTTGCATGTGTGTATGATAAATGATGTAGGTGTGGGTGTCACAGTACACCACATAATGTATCAACACATGCCAGGTATATGGCCACACAAGCTGCATACTACAGTATGCTACGTTGTGTTTGCAGACATGTGCATAACACATGCTACCACACAGGTACATGATGTGACATGCACAGTGCTTACTGTGGCTACAGTAATGGATAATGTGTATTCTGTTGTGTCGCCCCTATACAGGTACCTCTGGCGTGTCGCACAGCCATGGGTCCGTCGCAGGTGAGACTGTTGCTAGTAATAGGCATGTTACAGTGTATAGATATTCCACATGTGGCCAGGTATGACATGCACACCTGGGTCTACTCCAGTCACGGTATACAGGTTGCACCACCCGACACACACACCGCCCATGTACAGTAGATACAACCGTTAGTATACACCGGCATGACACCACATAACCCATTGGTTTGATATGTGCAGTCAGCTATGCATACAATGGTGGAGGTGTTCTACAATGGCTGCATGTGTAGTATGCATCAGAATGCCATTTGCGGTATGCACACAGTACCACATAGTGAGCTGTGATCTGGCCAGCACACAGGTGTTACCAATGTGACCTATGCCCCTGCATTGTGTGCACACATTGTGACATGGCACATGACATGTCCCATGCATGTGGTGTTCTGTCTGCAACATTGTCACACCATGACATGACCTACGCATGACATAGCAGACATCCACAATGTCTGCATAGCCTTCGGGATTGTGACACCTCAGACTAGTATGGGTGTATGTCACATGGGCCACCACAGGGATGTGTACACGATGCCCATCACACACAATTGTCCATGACCCAGTCAAACATGGCCATGGGTGATACCCACAGGCATGTTTCCACACAGTACATCTGGAGTGGGTAGTCACCGTTGCACTTTGTCCACACATAGTGCGATCATAGCTGTAGTGGACCACCTGTACATCTGATGTGGTACACCAGACAAATGCAATGCCTGTCTGCAGCCACTGGAGGTGCCACCAATGTCTACCATATACGTGCTGTGGAACAGCATGACTGTGTTGCAGACATGGCAATGCAATGCGTCCATGTTACGCATCGCACAGAAACATACCTGTGTCTTGCTGCCATGCAGTGGCACAGTGCCTGTACTCCCCACTGTATAGCTATGTACACAACTCACACCAACCACACCTGCACAGACATCTTTGTTACACATGCATTCTATCTGTAGCCTGTACACATAACACTGCACTGTGACGTCTAGTTTGATGTGGTGCATGTGGTGGGACACCATTGTCACATGTCCACATGTTATCACACATGTTGGCGGAGTACATGACAAAGTGACGCCAGCCATGAGTACTGTTAACCTGCCTGTGGCCACACGGTGTATCACGGTGATGCATGCAAAGTACCATGAAAGTGTGTACTGCATGCCTACTGAAATGACACCTGCTTGATGTAGTGTGCACCCCGGGGCAGTATGCATACTACCACTATTAATGTCTGGCCTGCATTCACTGAGCTGTGGTGTGGGAATGCTGCATGCCATCTGCAATATCACATGCATGATGTGTCTGCATGTGTGTGTATCAGCGTGTGTGTGTCAGCGTGTGTGTGTGTCTGCGTGCGTGTGTGTGTCTGTGTGTGTGTGTGTCTGTGTGTGTGTCTGCGTGTGTGTGTGTGTGTCTGCGTGTGTGTAATGTCTCTTACAGTATGTCTTTGTATTCACAGGTGGTGTAGGTGCGTTCCCCTCCTGCGGTCCATCTGATGCTAGTGTCCCCACAGATACTAGCGGTGATGACCATATGCATGAGGCACAGGCAGGGTTGTCATGGGCAGAAGCTGTGCCATTGATTAACATCCCACCTATGTCCCCTTCATCTCCGCACACGGTTCAGATGCCGGCACATACCACATCTCCGTTGCCCATAGAGGAAGGACAGTCAGCGTCTGTTGGCATTGAGCAGGAATGTGTGGTGGCTACAGAAGGTGCGGGTACACACCATGTTGCCAGTGTAATGACTGGTGATGTGCCACACAGGCATGTGGCCGGTGCTGCTCGTAGGAGGAGCTCTGGTAGATATGCACCTGCTGTTCAGGGTGCAGCAGCTGGTATCACCAGACGCATGTTCCAGACTGTAATGGTAGCACAGGCACATGCTGAACGGCAGAACCAAGAAGGGCAGAGGCTGCAGAGGGCCGCAATCCTTTCCCTAAATGAGAACATCCAGTCATTGGCAAATGCTCAACAGCAGCTTGCTGATGTTCTGGATAGGTGATTAGGTGAGATGGTTGGAATCCTCGACCGAGGCATGTCAATCTGTGGCGTGAGCTGTCTGTGCTGGAACACCTGGTAGGGGTGAGGCATAGGACATGTGGCCGTAGGCCAGCAACACCACCTAGTGCAGGTCGACGTGTGCGTGCCACCTCTCATGCCCACTCACACAGTGCCGGTAGCAGCAGCAGTGCAGCTGGTTCTACACCAACCACACCAGGACACAGCAGGCCACGTGGACGTGGCCCTGGCCAGTCCCAGCATGGACACGGTTCCAGCGGACATGTGTCATCGGAGAGTGGCCACTCCATACCTCCACCCGGTAGTGCCCGTGCGACCCCAGGCAGGCATGGGTCACGTGGCCGCAGGTGGACACAGTGAGCCGTACAACCTGCACTGTACAGTCTGGGGCTGCCAAGTATATCCCATGTAGGCATCACAGATGGCTGAACTGTGTACACACATACCCACACACAGCAGACACAACTGTAGGGCTCCACCACATCCACATGCATTATGCACAGTCATGCCCAGTAAATGCACCGGCCCTTACACACACACCTGATGTCATCCATTGGCACAGCCTATGCTCCTGGCACACATATCCCCCTGTGCATATGATGAAGCCTCTGCCACAGCACTGTCATCCACACCATCGGTGCACGGTTATGCAAATATATTCTGATGCACAGGGTGGACAAGATAGTGAGTGGTGTATGTGATACCTGTGTCCGCATAGTGCGTGATGTGTATGTTGCAGTGGTTGTGTATGACAGGTGACAGGTGCATATGTGACGTGGGTTGTGCACTGACATCATGCAGCAGACATACCTTGTAGTGCAGGTGCAGCATACATTGAGCTGTGTACACGGTATGCGTGACGGTTACATGTGTAGCACCATGTTGGTTCTGTTAACCTGTATGCCTAATATGGTGTACTTGCATGTGCCTACTGGGAGCACTGTTATCAGCCCCCACGTGTAGCTGTGGGTTACCCACAGGCACATCTGGCAATATCAGCATACCACAGGTACCCGCAACCTGCATGGACTCCTACATAGGTACATAGGTGCATAGGTACATACCAGGCTATGTGCCCTACGGCATGTGTAAGCCTAGCCAGAGTGTGTGTTGCTTTCACCACCCCTTAGGATGAGGATACTACATCCATCGGTCTGCTGTCCCTCTGTCCAGCAGTGACACAGAGATGATGCCTGGCGCATACCTACGATCACACATCCACATGTCAGGATTACTCTTGGACAGAGTCAGTGAGGGGCTCTGCTTCACATGGGCTGGGAATCTTTTCCATGTTGTAGGGGGTCTCTGGGCGATGACCCTGTCCCTCCAGCACGTCCTATTTATGTCCGTGTTGAGGTTTCTGTCAGTTGCTTCTGTGCCCGTGTTTGTTTGGAGCCTAGGAAGTGGAACATGTCCATGTCACCCAGGTCAGACATGGCCATGTATGTCAGGCACAGATCACCTCAGAGCAGATGGTATGAGAAGGTATACAGCCGGAGTCCCCTCAGTCGGGCAGCGTGTGACATATGTCTCAGCACCTTTATCCCTGTGTTGTGGAATGTTTGAGGTCCTTCCGAGTGCTGCAGGTGTCAGGTTAGGTACATTCCAAATGTGGCATTGTACCCAATCATTGGTCTGATGTGTGAAGAGTACAGGGGTACAATGGCCTCCCCTGATGTGGATGTGAATCCGTTCATGACCAGGTGGGCACAGTGGAATGTCTTCCCAACCACATTGGCAATGTGAGTGTCAAGGGAGGTTACCGACAGATTTGGTACCCATGTCCCTGATCACGTCCACCATGTTTAATGGATTACCACCTATATGGTAATTTGGGGTGAAGATGTCTTTCCCAAAGGGTAGGTCTATACCTTCCCTGGCATGTAGCATCAGGCCATGGCTCTGGCACCAGTTATCCATTTCTATGAGACCCCAGGTGGATGTCCGTGTCTGATGGGGTGTTGAGTATGGTGGCCGGTGTGCAGTCATCTGCATACCTTGTCTGCCACAATCCCCCTATGTTTGCATGCACATTGGAAAGCTGAATGCCGAACAGGAGGGGGCCCAGGACTGAGCCCTGTGGGCCACCACTCGGGACCAGCTTGGAGTCTGACATGGCACCAGGAACAGAAACCCTGTGGGGTTTGACCCCCATCCTGTTGGCAAACCATCGTGTGACATATGTCTCTACATCTACGCTGGTGAGCCTTTCTATGATGCCCACATGGAGTGTGGTTTGAATGCTCCCGCCAGGTCATGGTAGTCTGTGCAAACCGACGTACCCCCATCAATGGCCTTAGTGACTCCTCCAAACAGGTCGACCAGGTGTGGGAGGCAGGATCTGCCCTTGACTAAGCCGATGTGGGTATGTTCCGGTATTTGCTGTACACCAATGTCTTTATTTATGGGCTCCAGTATGGACCTCCCCACAGCTTTGCAGACAAGGCTTGTCAAGCTGATAGGGCAGGGATGTATAGAGTCCATAAGAGCACTACCCTGGTGTAGTGGGACCACAGTTGCCGTATGCCATCCATCGGAGACGTAGCCCGTAGTAAGGCTAAGATGAAACAGCAGCCTTATGTGCGAGGTGAGGGCCTCAATGAGGTTGTGTAGCACACAGCCAGGGACACCATCTGGTCCCATTGATGCTGTGTTCACTGCTTAACAGATATCAGCTCTCTCCTGGGCATACGGGATGTTTGGGAGGCTAGACTCTGGTGGGATGGATACGTCCCCTCTTGGGGGGGGTAGATGTATGCATGGAACATGTCCGCTGGTTTGTTGGCAATATCTGTGGGTTCAGTGATCATTGTACCATTCTGGAGTAATTCCGGGCATAACTGTGTGCTTCCACCCATGTTCCTACCATAGCTAAGGAAGGCCTTATGGTTGTCTTATGTGTCCTTTGCAGTACCAGTCCCACAGGCGGCCTTGGATGATTGTATGAGTGATCGTATGTTAACGCCGGTATTACTCAGTGATGCCTTCCCTGGTACTGATATTGCTCTGTCATGTCTTAGCTTTCAACTCTTGTTGTACGGTTTGTCAATGGCTGGGGTCCACCAGACCATGTGCCTGCCTTTGGTGGACAAGGTCCTGATGTTATCAGGATCGCTTGGTGCAGACATTCCTGGGGGTGCTCATAGAAGGCTTTTGTAAGGGTTTCATCAGTGTGGCCTGTGTTTACCACTGGCATGGAGGCCTTGTAGGGTACCACACCAGTCGTATGACGTGTGTGGTTCACTGTGGAGAGGTCTTCACTGTGGTCTCCCATGCCGGTGTTGGGTGCAGGATGCGGATCTCCAGTGAGTTCACTATATGGTCTGACCTCACCATTAAGGGATGTACATCCTGTGTGGAGCATGTCGTCCCCATGTGTGATGATCAGAACTAGTATAGTTCCCCACTTGTGGGTATGGTGCATGGTTGTTCCACAGCATTTAGGTGTATGAACACCTGGAACCTTTGGTGTAGGGTATTGTGTCCTGGGTAATGTTCCCGGTCTATGTATGGGTGGCTGATGTCACCCAATATGACGGTGTTGTGAGAGCATTCATACTCACCAGTGTCTTCATGAAGGCTGTGCAGGTGTCCTGGGTTTGTGAGGGTGGTCTGTAGCATGCAACAAACTGTAGGGCAGTCCTACCCATGGTTAATTGCACCTGGATATTCCCCGCTGCTATGTGCATTTCTGCCAACCTGGAGGTGTGTGTATCCTTCATGGAAATGGAGACTCCCCCTCCTTCTGTGTTAGGTCCGGGTTATGGTCTTGAATGCGTGATACGGGGTATGACCTGATAGTGCTGGGGTGCTCTCAGCAGCCCTGATCAATGTTTCAGTCACAACACTGACATCGATGTCCTCCATACTGAGGAGGGCATTTGAGGGTGTGCAGCTTGGGCGTAGACCAGTGGCACTGAGCAGTATTACCCTGTCTGTTCTCCAGGTTTGTAGTGTAGGGTGGTAGGTTTATCATTCCAGCCTTGCCTGCAGTGGGGACTGTGGGGGTGGCAGGTGCCTTAGCCAAACCCTTGAAGACCAGGGGCGACAGGTGCGAGCCATACCTTGTGAAGGGGCATGGCATGCCAAGCACATCATCCCAGGTATGAGGAATCTGGATCCCCTCAGACTGACACCGGTAACCAGGCACATTATCAAGGGTGACCACTTGGAGCCAGTATAGTGGCATCATACTTGATGAGGATGGGATACTGCCCAGGGTCAGGGGCATGCTGGCCTAGCCTACACAATCTGAGTGGCCCTCTATGTCTCCTTTAATGTATCCCAGGGTGGTATGTCTCCAGTCGTTAAAACCAGCATGGGCAATGACCGCATCATACCTGTACATGCTGCGGAGTGACCTGAGTGCGTGTGTTATTTGGCGGATTCCAGCGCCCGACAGGCAGCCTACAGTGATCATTCCCTTGTTCAGTCTGGTGGGTGGGACGTCGGTGTGTCTGACAGTGGCGTCACCCATTACAAGTGTGTCTGGCATTGTGTGTGTTGCCTTTGGGGCTCTGACTGTTTAGCACACTGATGTTGAGAACTATGTCTTGCATGTCCTATGTCTTGTGGAGGCAGTTGCTTGTGTGTCTGCTTCAGAGGGCTCGTTAGGTTCGTGACATGTTTTAACAGTGCCTCCAGGTATGTCTTAGTGTGTTCATGTGTTTGATTAGCATTTGCGATAGTCACATGTGACACTGGGTTTGTGGTGTGCATGGTGTCCTTCCCCTCCCGTTTGATCTTGCCTGTCATGGTTTGAGAGAGCACAGCCCCCTGTCTGGCTATATAGTTGCATCTGTCACATGTATTATGTTCATTGGGGGAGGTGCGGCTTGTCCGTGTCCATGAGGCACCAGTAACAGTGCCCAGGACGCCCAGATTCACCATCTGAACAGGAGAGGTCGCTAGCAATTGACCCTTCGACATGCCAGAGAACGTGAATGCATTTGCTGTGTAACTGGGTCAGAAGGCACCTATAGGGAAGTGGGTACACAAGGGGAGTCTAGGCCAGTGTAGTACTCCATTTAGTATACATGTACTTTACCTATGTAGGAATACTATGGGAGCAGGTGCAGAGCTTTTGTGATATAGAGAACAGACAGTCGGGATTGCAAGAAGAGAGGTTATACACATAAACCTGCGGAGCACGGAGCCAGATACAGTGTAACATTGCTTACACGGTACATGACGCACATGTCCACACATATACTGCACCTGACACCTGTGGTCGGTGCCACAGGCTACGGTGGACAAAGACATCACATACATGGCATGACACAGTACAGGTATGGTGACATTCTGCAGGTGTTGTACGCAGTGTGCTGGCTACTGACTGCAGGTGTCACCTGTCAGCTGTGGTGCACGGTGTGCAGCAGTCGGATGCTGTACCGGTACAGGAATATGTCCACAATTGCGGTGCGTACACCTCTATGGCACACACACCATTGTGTGCAGATGGGGACACCTGTCTGTGTGGTCAGTACCCTCACAAGACAATGCACCCATGTGCCATGTCACAGGGGGTGGTCTTGCACAGGTGGCCAGTAAGGCTCACAGGTATGGCATTGACAGGGCTGTACAATGCAGCACCAGTACGGGATGGTCAACCTGTGTGGTCAGTGTCCAGTCACAACACTATATCTGCATACACCCTCACAACAGGCAGCAGACATACACACATGTTGACACACTGACATGGTGGTGACCACACATGTCTACGGAGGGATGGCGTGTTGCATGTACTGCACCATCCACATCCATGCACCCCACACTGAGGTAGGTACAGATCTCTACCATGGTGTACAGTGATGTGTGGCACATGGCACATAGTCCCCCCGATCTGTGGCATACATGTGCACACATTCCTGCACACATGTTGGTGCTAGGAATGCCACACCTGCTATATGGGATATGTACAGGCGTGCAGCGGTATGTAGTGCATCCTGCGTACTACCACTGTATCTGGCAGCTGTGCCAATATTTGCACTTGGGAGGTGGTAGGAGTTACAGTGGCCATGTGACATATGGTTGATGACGCATGGCCGATGGGTATGCATTATGGCAGCGCTGTCATGTAAAGGTGACATAGCAGACTGTATGCACATGGCAGGGTAGGATGGTGTGTGACACACCTGTGACCAGCACCTGCACACATGCATGTGGACAGGTGTTTAAACACATGGTGTACACACAGACTGCCATGCGTGCTGTTACTATGCCACCATATGATGGCCCCCATGATGGGTATGCATGTGGTAGGGGGTTGCAACTGTGTTACGGACACCGGACACCGCTCATGCACGGCTGCACCATGCACAGTACACGTGTCACATGTATCCCCTGTTGCCATATGTGTATGCATTGCTACGTTGTGACATGTGTGTCGACATACATGGAACATGGACTGTGGTATCGTATCACAGCTGTCACAGGCAAACTGTACATGGGTATGTGTCCCAGTGAACACCACTACACCCTGTAGGGGGTGCATACCACAGACATGTGTCCGCCTTCCCTTCGTGTGTGTATTACTGTGTACACCTGTGTTATGCATGTGGTACATCACAGGCTTTGTATGTTCCCTCCGTGCAGTCCATGCACACAGCCAGGAAATCACATATGTGACATATCTGGACATTGTTTCACTGTGGTACAGCTGCAGTCACATGTCATATCTGTGTCAGGCCCATGGTATGTGTGGAGCACGCCTGTCCATGTATACCGGTATGGGTGGACTACATCACACCTGTGGGATCATTGATAGTACATGTGTACTCTGCACGACGGACGTACACCACCACATAGTCTTGTGGACATATGTCACATGCTGTTGCTGGACCGTGAGGCATACTGCTGCACCGATGACATGGTGCTGGCATGGCAGCTACAGTGTTCATGGCAGTGTGTACATGTTCAGCCTGCACCCGTGACGCCTGTGCTGTCATCTGTGTGTGTACGTGTGACTGCATGTGTGTCCACCCTGTGCGTGTGTACGGGTTTACCTGGCCGTGACTTGCAGTGTGTGCACTCCGTCTGCATGCCGGATGGCACGTAGCACATACTACGTGTGTGAGCATGGCCGGGTTGCTGTTGTGTGGGTGGACACACTCGACGGTCCACATTCTGCCTCCCATGATTTCGCCCCATGTGTATGCATGTCTGCACTGTGCAGATTCAAAGTGTCTGAGCATGCCCAGTAAGCAGCTGTGATGATGGACACACAGTACAGTGCACACCGCGCCCGTCTGTGGTGATACCCCATGTGCATGCCTGTTTCCCCTTCGCAACCACCACATCTGTGGCATGGCCGGGTTGCTGTTGTGTGGGTGGACACACACGATGGTCCACATTCTGCCTCCCATGATTTCGCCCCATGTGTATGCATGTCTGCACTGTGCAGATTCAAAGTGTCTGAGCATGCCCAGTAAGCAGCTGTGATGATGGACACACAGTACAGTGCACACCGCGCCCGTCTGCGTTGATACCCCGTGTGCATGCCTGTTGCCCCTTCGCAACCGCCACGTCTGTGGCATGGCCGGGTTGCTGTTGTGTGGGTGGACACACACGACAGTCCACATTCTGCCTCCCATGATTTCACCCCTTGTGTATGCATGTCTGCACTGTGCAGATTCAAAGTGTCTGAGCATGCCCAGTAAGCAGCTGTGATGATGGACACACAGTACAGTGCACACCGCGCCTGTCTACGTTGATACCCCATGTGCATGCCTGTTTCCCCTTCGCAACCGCCACGTCTGTGGCATGGCCAGGTTGCTGTTGTGTGGGTGGACACACACGACGGTCCACATTCTGCCACCCATGATTTTGCCCCATGTGTATGCATGTCTGCACTGTACAGATTCAAAGTGTCTGAGCATGCCCAGTAGGCAGCTGCGATGATGGACACACAGTACAGTGCACACTGCGCCCATCTGCGTTGATACCCCGTGTGAATGCCTGTTTCCCCTTCGCAACCGCCACGTCTGTGGCATGGCCGGGTTGCTGTTGTGTGGGTGGACACACACGATGGTCCACATTCTGCCTCCCATGAATTCGCCCCATGAGTATGCATGTCTGCACTGTGCAGATTCAAAGTGTCTGAGCATGCCCAGTAAGCAGCTGTGATGATGGACACACAGTACAGTGCACACCGCGCCCGGCTGCATTGATACCCCGTGAGCATGTCTGTCTCCCCTTTGCAACCGCTAGGTGTGAGGGCATGGCCAGTACACCATTCAGGGGTACACACTACAGTCGGCACCGATGTCTGCTACCAATGGCATCCTGCATAGCCATGGTGACCATCCAGGTGAGTCATATGTGGTTGTTATGCCACAATGGCTGCCTACATCGTGCACGCCGGATGCCCTCTCATAGGGTATACTATATGTGGTGCATCCTGTATCCATGTCGTGATGTACTGCTCCGTAGTTAGTTGGTATTCCCGACTGCAGCACTACCGTGTTACTGTACGCCCACCTTGGGATGGTAACATGCTGTGTGACTGCGCACTCTGTCTTCATTCCCTATCGGCTGCCTTGCCTCTGCAGATGATATCACCCACCTAGGGGTATGCCTCCTGACAGTGCTGTGCTCAGTAATCTCGGTAGCATGTTCTGTAAATGCATCATGCTGTAGTGTGTTCATGTAGGTAGGCATAGGTTCAATTCCTGGCCCTTCCCTGTGTGTGTGTTTCCAGCTGCCTCTGCAGATGAACATGCTTTTAGACGCTTCGGAACACATACCTTGGCTATTGTCAGCTATTCCCTTACGGATTATGTCACCCGCCTAGAAGTATGCCTCTGACAGCGCTGTGCTCAGTAATCTCGGTAGCGCGTTCTGTAAATGCATCATGCTGTAGTGAGTTCATGTAGGTAGGCATAGGTTCGACTCCCGGCCCTTCCCCGTGTGTGTGTGTGTGTGTTTGTGTGTGTGTTTTCAGCTGCCTCTGCAGATGAACATGCTTTTAGATGCTTCGCAACACATACCTTGGCTATTGTCAGCTATTCCCTTACGGATGATGTCACCCGCCTAGAAGTATGCCTCTGACAGCACTGTGCGCAGTAATCTCGGTAGCGTGTTCTGTAAATGCATCATGCTGTAGTGAGTTCATGTAGGTAGGCATAGGTCTGACTCCCGGCCCTTCCCCGTGTGTGTGTGTGTGTGTGTGTTTCCAGCTGCCTCTGCAGATGAACATGCTTTTAGACGCTTCGCAACACATACCTTGGCTATTGTCAGCTATTCCCATACGGATGATGTCACCCGCCTAGAAGTATGCCTCTGACAGCGCTGTGCTCAGTAACCTCGGTAGCGCGTTCTGTAAATACATCATGCTGTAGTGAGTTCATGTAGGTAGGCGTAGGTTCGACTCCTGGCCCTTCCCCGTGTGTGTGTGTGTGTGTGTGTGTTTCCAGCTGCCTCTGCAGATGAACATGCTTTTAGATGCTTCGCACCACATACCTTGGCTATTGTCAGCTATTCCCTTACGGATTATGTCACCCGCCTAGAAGTATGCCTCTGACAGCGCTGTGCTCAGTAATCTCGGTAGCGCGTTCTGTAAATGAATCATGCTGTAGTGAGTTCATGTAGGTAGGCGTAGGCTCGACTCCCGGCCCTTCCCCGTGTGTGTGTGTGTGTGTGTGTGTGTGTGTGTGTGTGTGTGTGTTTCCAGCTGCCTCTGCAGATGAACATGCTTTTAGATGCTTCGCAACACATACCTTGGCTATTGTCAGCTATTCCCTTACGGATGATGTCACCCACCTAGAAGTATGCCTCTGACAGCACTGTGCTCAGTAATCTCGGTAGCGCGTTCTGTAAATGCATCATGCTGTAGTGAGTTCATGTAGGTAGGCGTAGGTTCGACTCCCAGCCCTTCCCTGTGTGTGTGTGTGTTTCCAGCTGCCTCTGCAGATGAACATGCTTTTAGATGCTTTGCAACACATACCTTGGCTATTGTCAGCTATTCCCTTACGGATGATGTCACCCGCCTAGAAGTATGCCTCTGACAGCGCTGTGCTCAGTAATCTCAGTAGCGCATTCTGTAAATGCATCATGCTGTAGTGAGTTCGTGTAGGTAGGCGTAGATTTGACTCCCGGCCCTTCCCCGTGTGTGTGTGAGGTGTGTGTGTGTGTGTGTGTCCAGCTGCCTCTGCAGATGAACATGCTTTTAGATGCTTCACAACACATACCTTGGCTATTGTCAGCTATTCCCTTACGGATGATGTCACCCACCCAGAAGTATGCCTCTGACAGCGCTGTGCTCAGTAATCTCGGTAGCGCGTTCTGTAAATGCATCATGCTGTAGTGAGTACATGTAGGTAGGCGTAGGTTCGACTCCCAGCCCTTCCCCGTGTGTGTGTGTGTGTGTGTGTGTGTGTGTGTGTGTGTGTTTCCAGCTGCCTCTGCAGATGAACATGCTTTTAGACGCTTCGCAACACATACCTTGGCTATTGTCAGCTATTCCCTTATGGATGATGTCACCCGCCTAGAAGTATGCCTCTGACAGCGCTGTGCTCAGTAATCTCGGTAGCGTTCTGTAAATGCATCATGCTGTAGTGAGTTCATGTAGGTAGGCGTAGGTTCAACTCCCAGCCCTTCCACGTGTGTGTGTGGGGTGTGTGTGTTCACAGCTGCCCTAGTAGAGTGTAGTTATTTTAGACGCTTGGCAACACATACCTTGGCTATCGGCGGCTATTCCTTTACGGATGTTGTCACCCACCTGGACGTGTGCCTCTGACGGTGCTCTGTTCAGTGGTCCATGTAGCGCGTTCCATACCTGTGTCATACAGTTGTGCGGTTGGGTATGTGGGGGTGTGGTCAGTCACCATGCCTACCAGATGTGTGTGTGTGTCTATGCTCCCAGCCGCATGGGTTCATAGGGTATGGCTTTAGAGTTTCCGCAGAACACTTATATCCTGCCGCCATCCCTGTGTTTGTGGATGGTTAGATGCAGCTCGTGGACTGCCTGTGTGCCTGCTGTGGTTGGCGACCTCCGTAGTGTGTTCTCCACATGCACCCTGCTGTGGTGTGGTGGGGTGGTGCTGTGTACGTTACACTCACGGCCTTGCCACATGTGTCCGTCTGTATCTCTCTTGTTGTATATATGCATACCTATGTTGTGCCCATAGCGCTGCTCTTGCATGGACAGCTGTCTGTCCCATGTATTGCATATTTGCACGGCTGACACATAGAACTGTGGTACGATGCATATCCACTCATTGTCCATGCAACGTCCGTATTCCAGAACACCCTAGAGACATCTCCTGGATATCGTGGCAGACAGCTATCCTTGCTGTACTGACACTGTACCCGTACACGCCATAAACCTTGTGTATAATTGCCTGTTTATGGTGTGTGTATGTCTAACTGTGCTGTATGCATGGTCGTGTGTGTGTCCCACTATAGCCATCTGTGCAGGTGTCACCACTATGGGTAATCCTTGTAGACCGCTGTTTCATGTGCACTTCAGCACATACCTGCAACCGTACTATCCTTCCCACGGCAGCGGCCTTAGATCGACCGCTGCCCTAGGCTATAGGGCTCCATGGCGCCCACCACCACAACACATGGTGCCCCCATCCTGGTGTACCTACATGACATACCTACTAGACAGGTGGCCCTACTAGTGCGGCGCCCTAGGCAGCCACAGGATTGGCGTATGCCTACGGCCGGCTATGAGCACATCACAAGGCATACGTTTACATTCAGTGTTTTACAAAGGCTAGGTTATAATACCAGAGGGGGGACCTCATCAACTATGCTTTAGAATGTGGATTGAGATGGATTATTAGGTGGAGAGTTGACCACACACCAGGGCTGACTGATGAAACACTGATTAAGCCTCTTTTGAGAAGCAGGTGGCTTAAACCCAAGTAACAGGAATGTAGTTTAGGTACAGATATACAGTTAACACACATTAGTCCACTCTTTCAGTTGTTTACCACTGTATTACATTGATATGATATACATATCTTCTATATATATTTTAGATCTTTGATTGATGAGTATTAGGCATAGTACAATATCATATAATACATGTTTTAATAGGATGTTTTTGGAGATGTTAATATATGTGTGTGTAGTTAACATTGCGTCTGTGCTTTATATGCTGTGGTTAATTGTTCATTGTTTGCTGAGAAATTGACCAATGAAAGTGTAAGGAGGGATATTTAAAGCCTGGATGCTTCTATGTTATGTGTAAGTCTGACGAAGCCTACGGGTGAAAGTGGTTACTTGTCTATGAAGGAACCTTTGTATACCATTTGGGCACTGTCCTGGACAGTTTTGACGTTGACTGTTTCATCTACCTATGTGTGTTTTGGATTGTGTGCCATAGGGTGCCAGCGGTTCTTTGATGTTGATTAGGTGTATTCCATGGTCAATTGACATTAATCCTATTAATTCACTGAAGGATGTTCTTTATAAGTGGGAACACCGTAGTTTAACCATCCTATGACCTTCCTAGCTGAAGTTGTTAGTATGCCATTGGTATGTGTTCCACAGGTCGCCCATTTGTTCCGCAGTATGGAAGCGAGTGATCCCCATTTTGCTGCTGGCAGATTGAGTGCTGTGTACGCCGGTATTCGCACGGCGGTCTGAATTTGTATGGGGAGTGTCTACTGTAGTCCCTATCTGTATTTCCTGTGTTATGCCTTACTGCAGCTGTGTAATTCCACCGGGTTTGCAGTTATGGGTGCCATCTTGGTCATATGCTTGTCCATCCATGGGAATTGCCTACTGGACACTGGTATAGGGCTGTACACATTTCACACCTGCATTTAGCATTATCTGGGGGATGCTTTGCATTATTAGTAGGGAGTAAGGCATGTGCTACACCCACATCCCTCCCATGGGGCGGGACAACTGCCAAACAACACTGAGCCCCATTTCTGCATACCCAGGATCCCATGGCTGCAACCCTCGACGGTACCCATTACACATCCTTCATGTGTGCGGGACTGGGATGTGGACGCACTTCTATGGACTCGACAATCTGGGGATTTCTGTTCATATGTCCTGCATTTCATGGACACTTGTCATCAACCTTAAAAACGCTGGTGGTGCATATGTCTAGCTGTGCCGTAGTCACGGCTGTTCACTCCTTCAGGGTCGCTCGATCACAGCTGGTAGATGTGGCATACGGATAAATTTTTGGGGTCCTACAATGGACACCAATGTGCAAATGTAAAGTGTAGAACTTGTTGGACTGTGTCCATCTGGCCAGTGATTTTGACTGCTGCTGTATGTTCCCTAATCGCGGATGTCTGTTTGACTACCCATATTATGTAGTGCTACGAAAACCAGGTTTTTCAAAACCGAAAACAAATGGTGTACATCCAAAGATGCAGGTTAGCGACTGCTTTAAATAATCCTCAGATGTCCCAATAGGAAATATCCGCCACTGTATTGTCAAAATAACACCACCAAAACATGTAGATCCTATTAATTCATTGAAAGATGTTCTTTATATGTGGGTATGCCATAGTTTAACCAGCCTATGACCTTCCTAGTTGACGTTGTTGGTATGTCATTAGTATGTGTTCCACAGGTCGCCCATTTGTTCCGCAGTATGGCAGCAAGTGATCCCCATTTTGTTGCTGGCAGATTGAGTGCTGTGTACGCCGGTATTTGCACGGCGGTCTGACTTTCATAGGTTCATAGGTTCATACTAGGCTATCTGCCCGAGGGCATTTACAAGCCTAGCCCATAGTTTTGTGGCTTACGCCACCCCTTTAGTATGGGGAACTATACCCATTATTTTGCTGTGCCTCTGTTGAGCAGTGACACTGAGGTAATCCCTGGGGTATATCTGCGATCTCCCATCCATTGGTCAAGATTTCTCTTGAACAAGGCCAGCGAGGTGCTCTGCCTCACATATACCGGGATTTTATTCCACAGCATAGGGAGTCTTTGGGTGATGAATCTATCCCTCCAGCACGTCCTATTAATAGCCGTGTTGAGGTTTAAGTCTCCCGCCCTTGTGGCCAGGGACATCGGGAGGCGTACGCACTGTACTGATTTCAGTACAATGTATTTAGAAGGGGGGGTAGCTTTTTAAATGTTTGTTTTTCGCGCTTTACTGCACGATGACGTCAGCCAGTCAGACTGAGCTCACCGCGCATGTATTTCCGGCCGTTACACGAGCGGGAGAGGATGCAAGCGTTATGGACTGTCTACACAAGAGGAGAGGATTGTTTTGGAGACTATGGCGAGTGGGAGAGGAGTATGGACTATTTACACGAGCGGGAGAGGAGAGGATGGTTGCGTTATGGAAGACCAGAGAGGGTTGGTGAGTGATTCAGAGTGGTGTGTGTGTGTGTGTGTGTGTGTGTGTGTGTGTGTGTGTGTGTGTGTGTGTGTGTGTGTGTGTGTGTGTGTGTGTATCGTATCATAGTGTTTTTGCCATTTAACTCTTTTGTGCCCAAAGAGCTAAATGCACTGATCCGTGGATGGTGCCCACAGCAACATTTAAAGAATCAGATGCTCCATCTCATGGCTATACCTCCATGGTGCACTCTGAACTTTAAGTGCACTCTTTATGCTGACAACAGACTTTATATATGTACAAATTCTGCTAACATATTTTTAATGTGCTCATGTGTAAAGTTCTAAAAAAAAAAAAAAATCTGTAATGAAAACAATCTTGTTTTTTGCATGTACTTCAGCATGCATAATGCATATTCAGTACTGTCATTTCCCATAAAGTATTCCATAGTTGTCAACTCAAAAGTATAGGATTCCAGAACTTAGTGCTGTTTATCATTCATTTTATAATAAACAATTCAGGAACATGTTCCTCTTTCAAATCAAAGTATATTTAAAATTAATTTCTCTAATGTATTTCTTTCCCTTTGGGTCTTCCCTGATTTGTAAGGAAACACGAATAACTCATTTGGTAGCTGCTCCAGTTTGTCCTGAAACAGCTACCAAATGGGTTGCTACACCTCTGTGTGGGGTCACCCAATGATGCAATTTGTTGGGGTTCTCGCTCTTCTGTAAGATTGAGTTGCATCCTACACCCATTTCCTTCTTCTGCAACTTTTATAATCTTCAGAGGCGTAAGAGTAGCCAGTTTGCATTGTTTGTCTTGGAAACTGATTTTGCCAACTTAAGAACAGACAGATATTCATTCACTGCAAGTTGAATATTTGTCTTTTACCAGTTATGACAACTGCAAGCCCAAGTCAGCGCATACAATCCTCATGGAAGTAAACACATTTTTTTATACATTCCTCTGTCTTCTTTGCTCATACGTTGTTATAATATGTTCAATGATGGTGCAAAAAGAGTGCCAACAACATGCTGTAGGGATTATGAAAAGGCTTTTATGGTGGGGAAAGAGCGACCAGAACAGAGTGTTGCATCACATGCTTCTTTCCTTTTTTTGATGGTTGAGTATGCACTGTGCTGCAAGCTGACTGTGAGTAATATGTTTATTATATTTTGAAGCAAGTGTGTGTGTATTGGGGGAACACTAGACACCAGGGACATTTTTAATTCATATGTGCTGTGCTGCAACCTGTGTGTGTGTGTGTGTGTGTAAATGCCCCAGGTGGGATGTACTGGTGATTAGTCATGGTGGTGTGGTAGGGAATACCTCAGGCTTGAACCCTGTACCTTGTATGCAGGTGTTAAAGACCTGAATTCCCTACCCACCACCATTTGTAAAAAAATTGCAGATTTTTGCCTCATATTTGATCTGATCAATATCTGTATTGTATCTGTGGTTTTTAAACATTGCAATGATTGAAATTTGATGGTGCAGTTTTAGCAATGTAGCATTGATGTCTCACAGCTGTAGGTTCTTGGCAGGGGTGCCTTCTTTGTGGGGGGGGGGTCTGTATCTTCTCCCTGTGTTTGTGTGGGTTTGCTTTTGTGTCCTCCCATGTTACAAAGACATGTCTGCATTATTTTTTCCTGGGCTTCTGCTGAGAATTGTTTTTTTTTTTTTGTTCCAAGTCAGAATGTCCTGATTAACAAATTGACAGGCATTTAAATTTCAGACTTCAGGTTTCTGAATGTTTACTTCCTTACATATTTGATGGTGCAGTAGCAGTATTGTTGCCTCACAGCTATAAGATTATACAAGCAATGTTTAATGTGTTCCTGTTTTTTGCCCTTTTGATCCACCCCAATAAATTTGGCTTTTTCCAGACTTCTTGTGCTGCGAAGTTGAGATGTAGTTGAGTATTGCGTAGATTTTAGAAGGAGCTGAGAGCTGCAGGGGAAGAGAAGTTTGGTGCTGATTATGCTAAGTTGGCTCACATTGCTAGTAGCACAAATGTTGTATACTTGCTTTTAATGCAGAAGGTTGTTGATTCTACTCCCATAAGGGGTGAATGCTGCTGTACTGAAAGTAAAGATACTAACTATGAGCCTGTTATCAGTTTGCCATCCATTTCCTATTGCAATATTACTAGCTTATTATTAATGTAATTTAGGCAATTTATTCCTCAGGGGCATCAGACACTTTTTATTTTTCGGTGAAGTCATGAAATATAAAGGTGATTGCTAGCAGCAACCTCTTCATTAGTTAGATTTATTTAACGTGGAATTATTTAGATGACTTTTTTTACTACTTCAGAGATTGTGCATATTATTTACTGATAATGGTGGACTGTAAAAGTTTGACTAGACTTTTATGATGGAAATGTTCTGAATTGGGCAGTTTTGTTTCATTGTTTACTGGAAAAATGTTCAAAGCAATAGCAAGGTGTAACAAAGAGCACATGTATGTTTCATATGCAAGGGGCCTATGATTTAAAAGCAGCCCAGAATTAATTTTTATCTGCCACGGGTAAAATGTATTTTTCTTTGAATGTGGGTTTTAATGTTGTTTCAATGAATGTGAGTTTCAAGGGCAGAGAAGTTTTAATGCCAAGTTTGTTTAGCAGATGTCTTAGTGTTTGTGCTGTAAAATGCAAAATAAAGCTTTCAAATGAAGTTCAAATCATCATAGAAGTAAATCAGTATGCACATTAGTGTTTATGGTAAACGGAGTGAAATAGCAAAGTAATGGATCATTGGAATGGCTGCAGGGGGAGGCTGCATTCGACCATGGTTTTGTGAGGGGGAAGGGCGGCAAACTTAGACAGCCCCAGCTGAACTATACCTCCCAACTGTCCAGATTTTCAAAGAATGAATAGATTTTTTTGCTTCTTATTTTTGGTTTGTTCCTCAATTTGTGGCTTTCTGGCAAATGAGTTAGGAGTTAAGTCACTAAATAATGACACACTAGTTTAGTTTCAGACTTTATAACCTTCAGAAAAATGCATGCTAAAATAAGGCCTGTTCTATCAACTGTCCCAGTTTATACAAGAGCAATTTTTAGTACTGTTTATATGTTCCCTCAATATATTTGGCCTTGTCCAGATTTATTGCATTAACAGGTTGAGAGGTACATGCAAATAAATTGCTTTATAGAATTAGGCATAGCCAAACCTCAACTGTCCCTGATTTTGGCTCAAAATGTTGCTCTTCCCCTAATGATCCCTCCACAAAATAGCAATTTTGGAAGAAAACATAGAGGGTTTACTTTACTTTTATAAATAACTGTAATGATCAGAGTTATACATTACTTTTATTTCAGAAATGCATGTAGATTCTCTAATTTTGTCAGCTGCTCTAAGTTAACTGTGCTCATATTAAAATGGTGTCCCTCCTTTGACAGGTTCCCAGCTGTATTGTCTGGCAATTTTATATTTTTGCATTACATTTTTGGTCCGTTTTTCATAAAATTGCAGTTTTCTGGCAAATTAGTGGCAAATTGTTAAAGACTGAAGTTAGAAAATAATGCAGACATTTCAGTTTCAGATTTCATACCTTTCAGAAAATCCGTACTGATGCAAGACCTACTACTATTCCTATTATCTTTCTAAGTTTATAAGAGCAATATTTAAAAAAAATCTCCTTATTTTTGGGCCTTTGCCTCAGTTTTATTTATGAGTTTGTTGCTGTAAGAGGTTGAGAGGTGTTGTGTGTGGCAGGTAGCATACCTCTCAACTGTACACATTTTGCAGAATGTCCAGATTTTTGCCCCATATTTTTTGTCTGTTCCTCATAAATTTTGTGATTTTCTAGAAAATCATTGAAGGCTGAAGTTGCTAAATAATGACAGACATTTGAGCTTCAGACTTCATGTCCTTTAGAAAAATTCATACTAGCACAAATCCTGTTATTCTAGCAACTTTAATATCTGTCCCTGTTTATTTTAGGCTTTGTCCATTTTTCTTGCACTAAGAGGTAGGTAGGGGTGTGTGTGTGAATGAAACATCCTAGTTAGTGGTAGCAGGTTGTTAGTAATTTACTCGAGCTCAAAACCTGTACCTTAGTTACAGAAAACAAAAGCATAAAGTCTCTACCCCAACTACCATGCTGCATTTTTCAAAGAACTGACTTTTTGGGTTAATTTTCAATTCAAGGAACCGAGTTTGAGTGAATTTATATTATATTACTGAAGAGGCGTTACAGCGAATGTCTCTTCATCAACACTAAAAGAGCGAACCGTGAATTACGAGAATGGCCGTAGCTTGGCTGGGGAGGGGGGTAGCAGTTTGAGAGCTGTCAGTACAAATTTGAAAATCCTAGCTACACCCCTGCTTGTGGCTCTGATGGATCTAGATTTTTTGAGGTGAAGCATATTCATCAAATCTGGGTTTGACATGGCCTTGTATGTTAGGCAAAGGTCACCTCTGAGCAATGTGCGACTGAATAGAGCTGGAGTTCTTTCAGTCGGGCAGCATAGGACAGATGTTTGAGACCCTTTATCCTTTTGGTGAGGAACTTTTGTGGCCTCTCCAGCTGCTGCAAGTGTCGGGTCAGATACATTCCGAATGGGGCATTGTACTCAATCATTGGTCTGATGAGTGATGAGTATAGGGAGACTATGACCTCCCTTGATCTAGATGAGAATCCCTTCATGATAAGGTGGGCAATGTAGAAGGTCTTCCTAACTACTTTAGCTACATGGGTGTCGAATGACAGACTACTATCAACCTGGGTCCCCAGGTCCCTGATAACTTCTTCTGTGCTCAGTGGATTGCCACCTATTTGGTAGCTAGGGTAACCTTGTTTTTCGAAGGGTATGACTATGCATTTTTGGCATTTAACTTTAGGCCATGGCTCTGGCACCAGTTATCCATTTCTGTGAGACCCTTCTGAAGGATATCTGTGTCAGATGTGTTTTCTACTATGGCGACCAGTTTGCAGTCATCTGCAAACTTTGTCAGCCATAACCCTCCTGTGTTTGCTTGTACTCGGAAAAGTAGATGCCAAACAAGAGTGGGCCCAGGACTGAGCCCTGTGGTACACCACTTGTGACAGGCTTTGAGTCTGACATGGCGCCAGCAACTCTGACCCTGTGGGTTCTGTCACTCAGCCAGTTTGCAACCCATCTTGTGATGTATGGGTTAACATTTAAGCTGATGAGTTTTTCAATGATACCCGAGTGGGGTATTGTATCGAAGGCCTTCGCCAGATCGAGGTAGGCTGTATGGACTGCCTTTCCCTCATCAATGGCTTTGGTGACTGTTTTGAAAAAGTCAACCAAGTTTAGAAGGCATGATCTGCCTTTGACAAAGCCAAACTGGGATGGATCCAAAGTGTGCAAATTCCCTATGGCTTTATTTATGAGGTCCATTATGATCCTCTCCATGGCTTTGCAGATAAGGCTTGTCAAGCTAATGGGCCAGTAATTTCCAGGGTCGGTGGAGGCACCGCCTTTGTGAAGTGGGACCACAGTTGCAGTGCGCCACTCCCTGGGTACGTATCCAGAGGTAAGACTATGATTAAACAGCTGTCCTAGCTGTGGGTTTGTATGGGGAGTGTCTACTGTAGTCCCTATCTGTATTTCCTGTGTTATGCCTTACTGCAGCTGTGTAATTCCACGGGGTTTGCAGTTATGGGTGCCATCTTGGTTGTACGCTTGTCCATCCATGGGAATTGCCTACTGGACACTGGTATAGGGCTGTACACATTTCACACCTGCATTTAGCATTATCCGGGGGATGCTTTGCATTATTAGTGGGGAGTAAGGCATGTGCTACACCCACATCCCTCCCACGGGGCGGGACAACGGATTATCTGCCAAACAACACCAAGCCCCATTTCTGCATACCCGGGATCCCATTGCTGCAACCCTCGACGGTACCCATTACACATCCTTCATGTGTGCGGGACTGGGATGTGGACGCACTTCTATGGACTCGACAATCTGGGGATTTCTGTTCATATGTCCTGCATTTCATGGACACTTGTCATCAACCTTAAACACGCTGGTGGTGCATATGTCTAGCTGTGCCGTACTCACGGCTGTCACTTCTTCTGGTAGGACGATAACAGCTGGATGGTATTCCGTACGGATCAATTTTTGGGTCCTACAATGGACACCAATGTGCATATGTAAAGTGTAGAAGTTGTTGGACTGTGTCCATCTGGCCAGTGGTTTTGACTGCTGCTGTATGTTCCCCAATCGCGAATGTCTGTTTGACTACCCATATTATGTAGTGCTACGAAAACCAGGTTTGTCTAAACTGAAACCAAATGTTGTACATCCAAAGATGCAGGTTAGCAACTGCTTTAAATAATCCTCAGAAGTCCCAATAGGGAAGAATCGCCACTTTATTGTCAAAATGACACCACCAAAACAAGTAGATCACGAGCACTTTCGCCCAGTCTTACCGGCCATTTTCAAGTGTAATTAGCTGAAACAATAACTAAATAAATAATAATAAATAATTTAATAATAAAGATAATAATATGTTATTTGGACAATAGCTTCTGCTATTGACATACAATGCTGTGGGTGGTGCCGGTTACCATACATATGGCTTTCTCAAAAGCCGACTTCACACTTCTAAACACTAGTGTGGTCTCCTTTAAGGCCCCTGAGCCAGTGGTAAACATTACTCAAGCCACTGAATCACTTACATATGCCTTCTACCAGCACCTACAGGACTGCATGGATCAGGCAATCCCTTACACAACTGTGAGTCTTTGTACCAATGCCAAGCATCCAGTCTGGTGTACCCCAGCCATACACAAGCTCTACAACGAAAGGAGGTAGCTACTACAAGACAGAGCAGAATCCTTGTAAGGTATGACACCCTTGCTCATTATATGTGAAGAACTACAAGCTCTCATGACATCATCCAGGGCAAGTCCGACAGATATATCACCAAGGACTCGACAGACAATCATCCGGCCTTCTTTAGCTATGTTGGACACCTGGGAGGACACTCCCAGATATGCTCGGACTGGGTTCACAATGATGTGAAGTTTACTGAACATACACACATTGCCAACATACTGGCTGACAGGTTCGGTGCAAACATCTCCCCCCCCTCCCACCCACATGGAGAGATGTCTGTACCAGAGGATTGTGACCCCCGAAACTTCTGTAACGCACAGGTGGGACATGCTCTCTCCAAGGCAGTGAACACAGCATCCATGGGACCAGATGGTGTCCCAGCTGTGTACTCCATGAACTCATTGAGGAATTAGACCCACAGTTAGGACAGCTGTTTAATCTTAGCCTCACCTCAGGTAACGTACCCAAGTTGTGGCGCACGGCGACTGTAGTCCCACTTCACAGGGGCAGTGCCTCCACTGACCCTGGTTATTACCGTCCCATTAGCTTGAGACACCTTATCTGCAAAGCCATGGGGAAGGATCATAATGGAACTCATAGCTGATGACATAGGGGACTTGCATACTTTGCATCCAACCCAGTTTGGCTTGGTCAAAGGCAGATCATGCGTTTAAAACTTGGTTGACGTTTTAGGAACAGTCACCGAGGCCATTGATGAGGGTCAGGCAGTCCATACAGCCTAGCTTGACCTGGCAAAGGCCTTCAACACAATACCCCCCTCGGGTATCATTGATAAACCCATCGGCTTGGATGTGAGCCCATACATCGCAGGATGGGTTGCAAACTGGCTAGGTGACACAACCCACACGGTCATAGTTGCTGGCACCATGTCAGACTCACAGCCGGTCACAGGCGGTGTCCCACGGGGCTCAGTCCTGGGTCCACTCTTTTTCTGCATCTACATTTCCAAAGTGCAAGCAAACACAGGGGGGTTATGGCTGTCAATGTTTGCAGATGACTGCGAACTGGGTGACATAGTGGGACGGACATCCGACACAGATATCCTTCAGAAGGGCCTCACAGATATGGATATCTGGTGCCAGGGACATGGCCTACAGCTAAATGCCGGGAAATGCATAGTCATACCCTTCGGGAAGAACAAGGTTACCCCTAGCTGCCATATAGGTGGCAATCCACTGAGCACAGAGGGAGTTACCTGGGATCTGGGGACCCAGGTTGTCAGTCACCATTCGTTCGACACACACGTTGCTAACGTAGTTAGGTAGACCTTCTACATTGCCCACCTGATCGTGCAGGGATTCACATCTAGATCAGGGGAGGTCATCGCCTCCTTGTACTCATCACTCATTAGACCTATGATTGAGTACATTGCCCCGTTCGGAAGATATCTGACCCGACACCTGCAGCAGCTGGGAAGGCCCCATAGGTTCATCGTCAAACGGATGCAGGGTGTCAGGAATTTGTGTTATGCTGCCTGACTGAAAGGACTCCTGCTCCATTCAGTCACATACCACTTGCTCAGTGGTGACCTGTGCCTGCCATACAAGGCCATGTCGACCCATATTTGATGACTATGCTTCACCTAATGGATCTACATCCCTCAGAACCACAGGGGCAGGTGACGTGAACCTTGACACGGTCATTAATAGAATGTGTTGGAGGGACAGATTCATCACCCAGACACTCACTATGCTGTGGAACAACATCCCAGTACATGTGAGGCAGAGCACCTCGCTGGCCTTGTTCGAGGGGGATCTTGACCAATGGATGGGAGATTGCAGTTATACCCCAGGGATTACGTCATTGTCACTGCTTGACAGAGGTACAGCAATATAATAGGCATTGTTATCTTCGGACTGGAGGGTTGGCAAAGGCAACATAACTATGGGCTAGGGTTATAGCTGCCCTTGGGAAGATAGCCTACTATGTACCTATGGACCTATGAACCTATGTTCATAGTTTGTCCCATTCACACTTGTCTATCCCCTATCCTCATTCGTATGTGTATATTTCTGTGGCACATGATTGAACTATGTATTACCTGCAGGTATGCTGTGTACAGTGCACATACGTCACGGTTGATTACAGTGTATCTGTGTACCTACCTCTATGATACTGAGGACTACCACACATCCTTCACAGCATTACATGCATATGTCCATACTATTATTCTTTGGCCTGTGGGGGGTTGTTAGGGCAACGGTTACACGTGTCCCTGTTTGTGCACGCGTCATGGTGGTCTTTGACCAGCCTCCGTTGCTATCGTGGGATGGACGGTAGTGTTTGGTGTGTGTTTGGGATGTTTTTCCACTGCCGGTACATCTGTGGGGGGTGGGGTTGGCACATGTTCCTCTTTGCAGGGAGCCCCATCCTGGACATTTGTGTCATGCGTCAACACTTGGCACATGCCATATGTCCTGTGCTATTCCCACAGTCGTGTATGCCTTCCTGCATTACTACTGCGTGTTACTGGCTGTTTGTATCTGGTACACATGGCTATTATGTTGGATAGCTTGGCCTATTCCCATGCTATGACATACCCATTCATCCAGGCATATACATGTTATTCCATCCTTTGCGTTGGCCGTGGGTGTTTGGCCATCCGGCAACACTATTCTCAACGTGTGGTGTCCCACCTTCACCTTCTGTGCATGTGGTACCCTGTTGGGGCATCCTGCTTGGTGGGCAGATGTTCCACCATATGTGTTGTGTTTGACATGTCTGCATAGCTAATCATCAGTACGGTGGCTGAACATACTGCCTTGTCCAGATGTGTACAGTTATGGGCACCGTGGCGTGTGCACGCCTATGGGGTTTCGACAGGTCCATACCACATGCGGGATGTACACATTCTGCCGACACATTCACATGCAGCCATTTGGATATCTGTACCTGAGGTGGGATGTTAACATGTGGGGTACATATTTGCCCGCATGGCACTGCCTAGGACAATACTTCTTACTACATTTCAGGTATACCCATTGTGTGCAGGTGTGCAGCTGCGCAAGGCTGCTAGCTGGGTTGGGTGCACGGTCGTACATGGGTGCAGGTTACGTGCTATGACGGGGCTGTTGTGTATTACATTTGCATGCATGGGTTCTGCTTCTGGATATTACGCTTAGGCATAGCCGTCCTATGTGTATGCGTTGGGCACGTTGCTGGGTGTAGTACATGTTGCTATGCACATGTTTGTCTGTGTTTAGGGTATCTGGTTTCCTTCTGGTTGTTATATGGACACGGCTACCCGGCTGTGTACTCTCACTACTGCTGGTGACCATGCCCATGTGGCTACTTGTGTGTAGGTGCGGCGTGCTGACATGCTGCAGTACACCTTCACTGGGTATGCCCACTGACAGTGCATTGCGTGACGGACACGGTATTACGCGTATCCTTTGTTCCTTGGACGGGTACAATTTGGACTTCGTGGGTTAATGTTTGGTTCTCCGTTTTGTGTGAACGGGTACTATGTTGCATACTCTGCGTACGTGTCATTATCCACGGACCCTGGCTGGTGCGGTTACTATTGCAGGTGGCCTGTGACAGTCAGCACTTTAGGTTGCTCATCGCCTGCCGGCTTGGCCACGCCTACGGGCGCATCCTACTTGGGCTTGCTCACGTGCCCTCTGCACGTGTCTGTGGTTGCGGCGTGCACTCATTACTATGCATATGGCGCTGCTACGGCGATTATACACTGCACTGCCGGCGCAAGCCTTACACCGGCCTTGTGCCGAGCTTCATGAATCCCGGGGCTGATCTTAACAAATATTAAGCAACCCTGGCATAACTTATTAAGATCGAGTATTGTGCTAGACAGTTCAATCTGAGAGCAGTGACCAGCAGATGACAACAGCAGAATAAAACACAGATTTGTTTCTACCGGCTTTCTGTGCCAGTAATGTGTCTCTGACTTTTTTAACATAAAATAATCTCTTATACTGTCTTTCTGACAGTGCTCACTAAGAGCTTTAGCCATCAAAATATAGATCGAACAGTTAAAACTCTATGCATGACTCTATCATAAACCTTTATTAAATGTTCTCAACATGAATGCCCAGATTCACTTCTCAGACTTCTGTGTCAAGGTCAATTTCTTGACATCCTTGTCTTGAACATGATAAACAGGTTATGATCAACAACCAGATCATAATCCGCTTTACTGATATAGTTTATTAACTGGATATGTACATTTGCCTGAGGACATGTTTCTGGCATAACCCAAACCTAGCAATTAAGAACAAACACTTGGATTAAAACTTTTATGACAGTAATACATACATTTTTATTTAGAAATGATGCAGCAATGACTAAATTAATGACATTTTACAGATACAAGATTATATAGTGAGTTAAAATGCCACTGTAAAATAAATAAATAAATAAATAAATAATAACTGTATACGGTTTGTTGGTAGATTGTTAAGTTGATAGCAATGAGTCTAGTTTTATGTGAACAAACTGAATATATACATAAAAGAGTAGAGCAGGAGCTAAATGGGAATTGGCAAGGAAAGATTAATAGTGTTAACGCTGAGAGAGAAAATGTAAACCCAAGATCAGATAGTTTGTCAGTATTGTTAGAGCAAGTGTTGTAGAAGGGAATGGTAGTACTTGCACAAAGAATGTAATGGCTATCCACTAATGGTATATAATTAAAGTAGTGAGAGAAGACTTTGGGGGAATACGTTCTACTACCTAGAGATATAGATATCTTTTAAGGATGTTGCCTGTTTACTTAAAACAGGTGCATTTGTCATTCTCTTTAAGAAATTGTTTAACAAGGGGCATTTCATATTTTTGTGGGATTTTAAATATGTTGCACTAGGGGCATTTCATATTTTTTGTGGGATTTTAAATATGTTGCGCTAGGGGCATTTCATATTTTTTTGTTGGGGTATTATTCCAGTTAGAGGGGATGCATTTAAAGAATGCTTTTTCAGCTATGCTGAGTGTATAGGATGGTCTACATAGGAAGGTATCACCATGGTTTCTCTAGGGAGATAAATTATTGCTAGAGTAGTTGCTCTTTAATGGAGGGCAGTAGCCATCATATCTGTGGTTGAAGGCAAGTGTACTATGAGAAATGAGGTTACATATGGGCAATGATATTTGGAGAAATGGCAAAAATGCTTAAAATGTAGCAATTTATTCATTGCCTTTTGAAAGATTTTTAAGGGAGCTGGTAGTGACAATGAGAAGGGCATATTCAAGCAGCAGACTGATAGCTGTGGCTTATCTGGCTTCTTTGGATAGGAGGTTTAGAATTTTATAAGTTTCTGTCAGTTGTTAGAGTGGGTCTATATCACATCAGTGAACGCTAAAAATAGAGAAAGCTGATATATCGAATTTCAAAGGTCAGAAAGCTGAAAACAGCGAAGGAATGGATCAGCAAATTTTTTTCCCAGGGAAAAAAATTTGCCGGGCCGTTCTCCGGGCTTTGCTCTTTTCTCCACTGTGGTGTGATCTCGGAGTTGGTATATTTAAGTTGGGGGGGGGCACAGCCCCCCACATGGGGGTGTGTGGGGAGTGAAGCCCCCCCCCACTTCATTTTGACTGTATACTCTTTTTTTTTTTTTTTGGATTAGTGAATTTCTTTCCCTGGGAAAAAATTCGCTGATCCGTTCCTTTGCATTTTGCATCTTTCAAAGTTTGAAGTTCGATATATCAGTGTTCACTATTTTTAACGTTCACTAATGTGATATAGACCCTGTTGTAGTTCCGTTTGACTTTTATTTATCGATTTATTTGTCCTTGATTACCAAAAAAAGACAACTAGACAAACCCCTTTTTCAGCATGCCCCCATTACATATATTTGCTAACTGTAACCACATATTACATAGACAAACACTTTGTAATCATGGTTTAGCATTAAAATGAGCCTGTATGAAGCTGGATCTTTACTCTCTTCAGGTATTACAGCTACCACAGCTTTCTTCCAGGATGTGGGTACTTCTCATCTAAAAATACTGTTAAACAAAAGCTTCCAGAACTTTAAAAAATGTTTCCCTCTTAACTTCCAAACTTCCACAGGAATCTATTCCCGTGGACTTCCTCTGGATTGGTTATACATCACCATTTTTATCTCATCTGCTCCTATTACAACTGTTAGTAACTGAGCCTCATCAACTTCTAACCTTGACATATTTAATTCTACCATAAAAATTACTATTTGTACCTTTTCTTGATTTTCTTATTGCTCTGTTTTCTACAGACATTCACAGAATCTCCAAAATATTTCTAATACCTCTACAGGACCTATGTTATCTTCCTTGTTATAGTACCCCCCCCCCCATGCTTATTTTTTTTGTTGTTTAAATAAACAAGACACTTCTTTGTTAAACTATCACATATGTAATACTGAGGTATACATAATTTGACAGGAGGTCACTATGTTAAGTGCACTGCATAGTATTTACAACATGCTAAAGTCACACGTTTAAGAACTTTCAGCATTTTTCCACAGTACATATATAAAGTCACAATGAAATTTTTGTTATTAGCACAGATGAGGTATATGTATATTTTATCCAAACAGTAATTCACCAGAGACCTGTAGACAGGGGACAAAGTGTATTGATTTTATGATACTTATTTGATTAGGCTGAATAAGGAGGGGGCTTAGTAATGGTGCTGATATATATGATTTCATTGAAAAAAATTGCAAGAAAAACGGAACTTAAAAGAGGTATTAGAAATACAAGAACATTTTGCTGACAGGTATGTTTTCAATGAGATTTTAAACTGCAAATGTGTGTGTCTTTTGGCTTTTCCTGGTTAGGGGTCGCCACAGCGGAACTCCAGTCCGCTAATGATTGGCAGTTAATTTTTACGTACCGAGTTGCCAGCTCTGATGCACAACCTTCAATGAAGGTACTTCCATTCGCACATGTCTCCACGCAGAAGACGCTCTAGCTAAGAATCAAACCAGACAGCATCTTACTGTGAGGTGACAACACTACCGCAGCACCACCACCACAGTTAGATTTTAAACTGCAAATAAGATGAGAAATTTCTAATGTTTGGGAGAGAGTTTCACAGTTACAGGCAGTCACTGCTAGAATTTTTAGATTTTTGGGTGACAGTTTGTTTACTGAACACAGTTCTTTGTAGACTGAATACTTGTTAAATAAATGCCTGAGGACAGGGAATCTGTCTGAGCTGTTGAAGCTATAGTGGGCAGTCTTAATGTGAGTGTAGGCTATTACCAGAAAGGCTCATCCAGACCCTGCTACACTTTGCTGTGAAGGTAAGGTTAGTTTGCTTTTATTTGTTGTATTTTCTATTACTTTATTGCCTTTTTATATTTTGAATACTGCGGTTTGTTTTCTTTACCTTGTGTTTTACTTGCATTCTGCTTTAACTGCATATTAAAACTTCAAAAGAGACCACAGCTCTGTCTCTTTTGAGTCAGGCAGAAATTTTTCCCACCCAGTTACAGTTGTCTTGTTAAATACCACTGTCTTTCTAGTTGCCTGCCTCTTATGTTAATTTGACCATATATCTAATTTCCTCTCTGCTTTGACTGGCTTGTGTGAGTAATCACAAAATTATCATTTTTGAAATCACTCTCCTTCAACTATTTAAATTTATTGGCCATCCTACTTTATTCCGTAGTACCAGAATACAAAAGTGACCATCCCTTTCAATCCATCTTGCGGTTTTAAAAATAGTAACTCTCCACTAAACCTTAACTTTTTAAACAGGTAAAACTTAAGATGTTCATCGTGTTATACTGCTGCAGTCATCACACTTGGGTTATCCTGTCGTCAGGCGGTCCCGCAGTTGGCCGAATCCCAAAGTCTTGGTCTGGCGTTGGTTGTCGTCGCTTCTTCCCTGACGTCAGTGCGACAGGGGTATAAAGGAGGCAGCCGATGCCATTTTCTCCAGTCTTTCTTGCCGCACGGTGCCCAAAGCAGAAGCAGTTCGCAAGTGCCGGTCAGCCAGCTCCTGAGATTTTCGAATCGAATTTCAGCCTGAAGTCTTCTCTAAAGCTAAGTACCCTGTTGGGGAAACTTTTCTTGCCTCAGACCGATGTCAGACAAAGTTAATAATTGCATTTCTTGTGGGAAGCAAATACCTCATAAGGATTTTCATTCTTATTGTATTCCTTGCCTAGGCCCAGACCACGACGTCTCTGGTTGTCGGTTTTGTGCTAGGTTCAACAGACGTACAATTAAGCGTCGGGCAGAATTTGCCCAACATTATTTTGGCAGAAAATTTAACTATAGCATGCCGTTGGAGCAACTGACATCAACAATATTAAAAAAATGCAAGGACAATGACAGGCAGCCAAGGACAAGACCAGATACCGAGGCCTCAGCAAGGCCTGACGCCGGTTCTCTGGTTTTCAGCGAGGCACCTATGCAGCCCCTGACTACCCCTGATTCAGAAATTCTGACGGCCTCCCAGACCAAATCAGCTGGGCCTCAGGAGCCGGTTCCATCTCACCCCTCAGACGCCAGCCCTGACAGTGATCAGGAAATTTTGGATAGGCCTTCGGTTTCTGAAGGTGTCTTCAAACCGACAGCTATATCTACTAAGTCTTATGCTAAACTTAAAGCCCCCTTGAAAGTTAAGAAACCAGGTCCACACACCCCCCACAGGCCCCTATGCCTAAAAAACAGATGCTTAAGATGGCTGAGGATTTAATTACCCTTATCAGGGGTTCCCAACCCCCACCTGACAAAAGGCCAAGACTGGAGGAAGATTATCCTTCCTCGGACCAAGCATCCATTTCCTCAGGCAACTCTGAGGACCAGGATTATTCCTTCCCTCCTTATGAAGACTCAGATGCTGAAGAGTCCATTCCCACTGTTTCCCTTCCTGAAGACTACTCTTTTGGGGAAACTTTACACACCATGAGGGAACACTTCCACTGGGAAGGCCAAGATTGCTCTGACTCTAAGAAAAGACTCTGTGAGTTTCTTCTTCTTCCACAGCATAGACCCCCTGGCAATTCCTCCAGTTTTAGACATTCTGGATGATGTTTACACCGAATGTAGTCTAAACCCAGATTCCTTACCTCCTGCACCAGCTAAACCAGACAGATACTACCGAGTTCCTGATACTCTTAAGTTTCTATATAAAAGTCCTGCTGCAGACACAGAAACCATTTCCCAGGGTCCCAAAGGGGTTAAGGCCTCTACTGCTAAGAATATACTACCTTCTGAAAGGGATTCCAGAGCATTAGAAAGATGGGGGAAGAAAGTGTATACGTCTGCAACTTTGGCCATGAGGGCCTTAAACTGCCAATTCCACATGCTAAAATACCAGCAGTACTTGATTACACAGTTAAAGCAGAAAATGATCCCTCAGACAGATCAACCTGATTTCAAAGAGATGCAGGATTTGCTGCATGCAGCAGAACAGGTGGGAAAGCATACCTTTCAGTGTGGTTTTGATTCATTGGAAGCCTCATGTAGAGCAGCTGTCACAGGGTCTGTAATACATATGCATGCTTGGCTTAAAGAACAAGTCTTACCAGAACATGTCAAAGCAAAGTTATTGGATGCCCCATTGCAGAAGGATGTGTTATTTGGTGTCAAAGCAGAGGAAGTTTTAAAGAAAATGGAAGAAAAGGCAAAATCTATGCAAACAGTTAAAGATTTTTTACAGGTACAACCTCCTCGTTTCAGCAGAAACTGGCCATCAAAAAACTGGTCCTTTCCTGCATCAGACAGACCCCAAAGAGGTAGGTACAGACACCCAAGGGGCAGAGGCCAGCCACAAGGTTCTTTCAGGCCTAGACAATGGCATACAACAACTCAAAGAGGTGGAGACGAAAGATCTCAACCCTTCAGGAAACAAACACAATGACTTCCCTCTTCGCCTGCCAAGCAAAATTGCCCTGGCAGCACCTCTGGGAGGAAAACTGTCTCTATTTCCACAAATTGGCGCATCATAACAAAGGACAAATGGGTTCTGGATATCATTACCCGAGGCTACAGATTTCATTTTCACACTTTACCACGGATGAGAGGCATGCCAAATCTGCCACCAAACCAATGGGCAGAGGCACAAACACAAATTTCAGCTCTCATGGATATGAAAGCAATTCAAAAGGTACCTACAAAGGAGCAAGGTCAAGGTTTTTACTCAAGACTATTTCTAGTCCCAAGAAAAGACAAAGCCTGGAGACCCATTTTAGACCTCTCAATTCTAAACACATACCTGGAGGTACCCAAATTCAAAATGCTCACTCTACAGCAGCTCCTTCCCATGCTGGGCAAGGAGTCCTGGCTGGTAACGTTGGACCTCAAAGAGGCATACCTGCATGTCCCTATTAGACAAGATTGCAGAAGATACCTCAGATTTTTGGCAGGTACAGCACATTATCAATTCTCTGCATTGCCCTTTGGCTTATCTACTGTGCCCAGAGTATTTACGAAATGCCTGGCATCAGTAATTGCATTCTGCAGACAACGAGAAATACAAATTTATCCATACCTGAATGACTGCCTGATCCAAGCGGACAGCAAGGACATTCTATTACAGCATCTGGCATTTGTAACAAAGCTGCTCAGTTGCCTAGGGTACACAGTAAACAAACAGAAGTCAAAGCTAATACCCTCACAACAGATAATATTCCTGGGTGCCAGCTTAAATACAACGGCCCAGATGGCTTACCTCATGCAAGACAAACAAAAACAACTGACTCAATACTTCAAAAAGATGGCAACTTTTACCCAGCTCACTGCAAGGAAAATCCTACAGGCATTGGGGTTCATGGCATCCTGCATTCAACTAATCCCATATGCAAAGCTGCATATGAGGAAATTACAATGGTACCTGAAAAGTGTATGGACTCAACACAGGCACAGCCTTGAATCAAGTATACCTATCATTCCCTGCCTTCAAAAAGAGTTCCTATGGTGGGCTCAAGCATGTCAAATAAACAAGGGTCTTCCTTTTGTCTTACCTCCAGCAAACCAAACTATGACAACAGATTCTTCAGACTACGCCTGGGGAGCACACATGGCAGGACAGTGCATACAGGGCAAATGGTCTGCAAAACAAATGCATCTTCACATCAACCAAAAGGAGATGCTAGCTGTGCAAAATGCACTGACAGCCTTCAAGGACCTCTTGCATCCAGGACAACTGCTAATAAGGATGGACAACACAACAGTTATGTGGTACATAAACAAACAGGGAGGAACACACTCCTACCCTTTATGCAGACAGGCAATGACCTTGTGAAACACAGTATTGACTTACCAAGTACAACTGCAAGCACAATTCCTGCCAGGAAAGGAAAACATATTGGCAGACGAATTAAGCAGAAATATGGCAGATCCTCACGAGTGGAGACTACACCCACAAGTATTTTCAATGATATCTCAAAGGTGGGGATGCCCAGACATAGATCTATTTGCCTCCCCCAACAATTGCCAACTACAGAAATTTTGCACAAGGACTTATCACTCCCTAGCCTGGAAAGTGGACGCCCTATCATTCAGTTGGACAGCATTGACAGTCTATGCCTTCCCACCATTACCTCTATTGACCAAGGTATTATTGAAAGTCAGATCAGAGAGACCACAAATGATCCTCATTGCTCCGGACTGGGCACGCCAGCACTGGTACCCATTACTAAGGAACTTGACTCACAGCCCTCCATGGATCTTGCCTCAATTCCCACTTCTGTTGACTCAGAAAAACTCTCAGATCCTTCACAGCCAGCTCAGAACTTTAAATTTAGCTGCATGGAGAATACCTTGAATTATCAATCAACACTTCTCTCAAAGGATGTCCTGAATGTCATTTTGGAGGCCAGGAGGCCCAGCACCAGAAAAACTTACTCAGACAAATGGAAAAGATTTTGTGCATGGAACCAGGCTAAAGGCCAAAATCCTGGGATACCAAACATTCCTCAAATACTGCAATACTTAACTGAGATGCTACACAAAGGCCTTTCTTTCTCATCCATTAAGATCCATGCTTCAGCCATTTCAGCTCAATATAATACGGATCCCCCCATTTTCTCACACCCTTTACTAAGGCAGTTTCTCAGAGGGGCTAAGAATATAAGACCCCCCGAAAACCCCCAACGCCAGCTTGGGACCTCAACTTTGTTTTGGAAAAATTAACACTGCCTCCTTTCGAGCCAGCCTTCTCAGCAGAACTACAATTCTTGTCATGGAAAAAAGCTCTGTTGCTGGCTATTACCTCAGCACACAGAGTCTCAGAACTACAGGCACTTATGGCAGTGGAACCTTTCATCATTTTCCATCAGGACAGAATCTCTTTACGAACTAACCCTACCTTTATGCCAAAGGTAGTATCCAGTGTGGCTTTGAATCAGACCATTCATTTGCCCACCTTTTATCCAAACCCCCAGAATAAGGAGAGAGACTCCTTCACTCTTTGGACATTCACAGACAGCTACGTTACTATTTAGATAAGACAAAGACCTTCAGAAAAACTGACCAACTCTTTGTATCCTATGCTCCAGCTTCACAAGGAAAGGCTATTTCAAAACAGACCATCTCCAAATGGATAGCACATTGTATCCGCTTTTGCTACTCGCACCATGGGAAAGCAGTGCCTGTTAATATTAGGTCCCATTCTACCAGGGCTACAGCAACCTCAGCAGCCTTTCTCAGGGGGGTTCCAACCAAGGATATTCTGGAGGCAGCTACTTGGAGTTCAGTGCACACCTTTACCAAGCACTACCATCTTCCATTATACTCAAAAACCAGAGCTGGTTTTGTCACTGCAGTTCTGCAGAGCATCCTAGCTTCACCTAACCCAGTTTAGTACCAGCCACCCATCCATAGCTTTGGGATTCAACCCAAGTGTGATGACTGCAGCAGTATAACACGATGAACATAGTACAGTTTTGTACCTACCATAAATGTAGATGTTTGAGTGTATATACTGCTGCAGTCCAGGTTACCCTCCCACCATCCCCTCTACATCCCAGGGTGTTTCTTATAACTCCATGTACATCAATCAATTGGATGCATGTCTATGTGGTGTATTTGCTAACAGCTAGTACTAAGGTTTATCTACCAAGGTATTTTTGCATAGTTATTGTATTGCCTTCCTAGTTGGGGGCACCTGACATCTGGGGCAAGAAAAACTGAAGAAAATGGTGTTGGCTGCCTCTTTTATACCCCTGTTGCACTGACGTCAGGGAAGAAGCGATGACAACCGACGCCGGACCAAGACTTTGGGATTTGGCTGACTGCAGGACTGCCTGACGACAGGATAACCCAAGTGTGATGACTGCAGCAGAATATACACTCGAATATCTACATTTATGGTTGGTACAAAACTGTACTTTACCTACTTTCACATCTAACTTCTCTAGTGCACACTGCAGTGTGCATTTTTTCATCTTACCTTTAAACATCCCTGTGACTAGCACTTGCTCTAATACCTGCTGGAAAGCACTCAACTCTCCTTGTTAATAAGGTGAAAGTAATCGTAGGCACTAAACAGCCTATAATTGCAAAGTACCTTGCTAAGGAAAGGGAAAACAGCTCTTGTACCTTACAAAAAAAAAGCACCAAACCAGGCATGTCCAAGTGTCAGCTTCTGGTGATTTCTCCTGTCCACCTGGTGAATCTGGGCATACTGGGGCAATGCAGCAATTGCCTCATGTACACAGACAACCCTCTCCTTCTACCACCCAACACTATAACCTGTGAGAGATGCACTTAAATAGCCAAACTGGAAGCAAAGCTCTCTCCACCCAAGATTGTGCTAGACAGTCAAGAGGAGAAGGTTAACACCCACACTACACCTCAAGCAACAAATAGCCCTTCTAAACCCGCACCACCAACACCCACATATAGCAGCACTAAATCCACATATGCGGAGGCCCTTAACTGTAACCTGCCTAAGCAACAAGGACCTCTGAAGCTGAAATGCAAACACTAATCACAACCAAAGTGTCACATAGCACACAACACCAGTGTGCCACCCAGCAACAGCCCCTAAGGCAAGACAATGTACCTAACACTTTAGTCATAGGTGACTCTATACTCTGGCACACTGATGTTCCACTCACCAGGCTAAACAAGGAGAAAATTACAGTCAGCTGTCTGTCGGGTGCCAGGATCCGCCACATAACACATGCACTCAAGTCACTCCACAACAAGTACAAATATGACTCTGTCATTGTCCATGTTGGAGTGAATGACTTGAGAATTACCTCCCTGTACTACATGAAAAGAGACATGGAAGAGCTCTCGGATCATGTGGCCCAGGCAGGTATGACCCTAGCCCTGAGTAGCATCCTGCCTTTGCCCAGAATGATACCACAATATAAGGACAAAATGATTGACTTCAACAATTGGCTAAGCTTCTGGTGTCATTCAAAGGGGATCCAGTATCTGTCTGCCTGGGACGACATGATCGACAGACAATGATGCTTTGCCAGAGATGGTCTTCACCTGTCGCCCCTGGGATTCAGGTTACTGGCTAAGGCTCTTGCCACCCCTATAGTGCCTTTTTAGGCAAAGTTCAAAGGACAAAACCACCACCATAACAGGTACAAGCATGCAAAATCTGAAGGTAATGCTACTCAATGCTAGAAGTCTAAACCTCAAAATGCACTCTCTCGAGGCACTCATAAAAATGGAGAACATCGATATCCGTGCAGTAACTGAGACCTGGTTCAAGGGTCCAGAGAGCACCCCTGCAATACCAGGCTACAACTCTTACCACACTTTTCAGCCACCAAACCAGGACCGAAACACTAAAGGTGGAGGCGTGTCCATATTAGATAGATAGTGTCCATATTAACCAAGGATATTCACACCACCAGGCTAGTTGCCCAACACAATGCATCTGAAATTCTCCAGGTGCAACTAACACTAGGTAAGACTGCAATCCAAATTGTAGCTTTCTACAGATACCCCACCATGCCCCAAGATTCTCGCTACACCTTTCTAAACATGCTGGAAAATATAAAGATAGAACCAAACACCCTAATACTGGGTGATTTTAACAACCCTGCCATTAACTGGAAAAACTACTCATGTATCAACACCTTTGCCCAACAGTTCTTGGAATTCATAAATTCCAATGCCCTGGATCAACTAATCCATAGTCCCACCAGGGGCTCCAATATCTTAGACCTGATCATTACCAACATGGGAAATCGATGCTCCACACCTATGGTTACCCCCTCGTTAGTCAGGTCTGACCATAAGCTAATCACTCTTAACATCCACATCCCACCCCCTCCCCCCAGTAAGGAAACCTCCAAAGCGAACTTCATGCTACTCAAGTCAGAATTGACAAACTTCATGACACCCATGCAGACGGGAACTGAAAGTTCAACTGCTGAATCCTACACTAAGGCACTGTACGAGCACATCCACTCATGCATGAATCGTGCCATCCCAAATAGAACCAAGATGCTCTCCTCCAAAAAAAAGGAAGCCAATCTGGTGGTCCCCTGCCATAAACAAACTTTACAACAAAAGGAAGAAACTGTTGCGGAAAAGAGGAAAATCCCAGGATGCAACAAACTCCCTTACCAGCCTCAGTAAGAAACTGAGATCCCTCATAAAATCCTCCAAAGCTAGTTACAAAAATAAAATTGCCAAAGATTCCAAAGACAACCACAAGGCATTCTATAACTATGTCAAGAATCTAAATGGCAATGCTCAGATCTGCTCTGAGCTAAAACAGAATGGCATTAAATATACTGATCCCAAGGATATTGTCAATATCCTGGCAGATCGATTCAGTGCCAACTTCACCCCCCTCTCACCCCCTAAACGGCCCATCTCAATACCGGAAAGATTGCCAAATTCCAGTAATAACGGCCACACAGGTAAAAAACGCACTCCCCAAAGCTAAGAATACAGCATCCATGGGACCAGATGGCATCCCGGGCTGTGTACTACATGAACTACAATATGAACTGGCACCTCACCTAAGTGTCATGTTTAATCATAGCCTCACCTCAGGTTTCGTGCCTACTGAGTGGTGCAGAGCTACAGTTATTCCACTCCACAAGGGGGGATCCACCTTGGATCCCGGAACCTACCATCCCATCAGTCTGATGAGCCTTATCTGCAAGGCCATGGAGCGTATTATCATGGAACTTATAAACAAAGACATTGGCGACCTTCAAACACTGGATCCCACCCAATTTGGGTTTGTGAAGGGCCAGTCTTGTCTCCTGAACCTGATTGACTTCTTCGAATCAGTCTCCAGAGCTATGGACAAGGGTAAGGTGGTCCACACAGCCTATCTAGACCTGGCCAAGGCCTTTGACACCATCCCCCACTCTGGAATCATAGATAAACTTACTAAGCTGGGTATTAATCCCTACGTCACCCAATGGGTTGCCAACTGGCTTACTGACAGAACCCACACTGTAAAAGTAGCCGACTCCAAATCCAGCTCCAGACAAGTGACAAGTGGAGTACCTCAGGTTTCAGTCCTGGGACCACTCTTGTTTGGCATCTACTTCTCTGAAGTACAGGCCAACACTAAGGGACTCTGGCTAACAAAGTTTGCAGATGACTGCAAACTGGGAGCCATTATTGAATCCCCAAATGATGTGGATACTCTACAAAAGGGCCTTACAGAAACAGATGCTTGGTGCCAGAGCCATGGGCTTAAGCTCAATGCCAAGAAATGTATAGTTATCCCCTTTGGGAAAAAACATGCACCTGTGAATTACCACATAGGTGGCAGTACACTAAACACCGAAAGTGTGATAAGAGACTTAGGGACACAGGTGGACAGTGGACTCACCTTCGATAACCAAATCACCACAACAGTCAGGAAATCCTTCTATGTGGCACACCTCATCACTAAGGGCTTTTCATCCAGAAAAAAGGAGGTCATTGTCCCACTGTACTCATCCCTCATTAGACCCATTATAGATTACAATGCCCCATTTGGTATGTACCTCTCAAGACATCTGCAACAACTGGAAAGGCCGCAGAAATACCTCACTAAAAGAATCACAGGCCTAAAGCAGATGCCCTACACTGACCGCCTTAAAAAACTCCAGCTATACTCTGTCTCATATCGTCTACTCAGAGGCAATCTCTGCATAACATACAAGGCCATGTCAAACCCAGAGCTGTTGGACATGCTACACTTAAAGAAATCCCAATCCCTCAGAGCCACACGCTCCAGGGATCTAAACCTTGTCATCACAATAAACAAAACATGCTGGAGGGATAGGTTCCTGGCCCAGAGACTCCCCAGACTCTGGAATAGACTGCCCATACATGTCAAGCAGAGTGCCTCTTTGGCCCTCTTCAAAAGGAACCTTGACGATTGGATGGGAGAAAGGAAATTCACCCTGGGGATCACGTCAGTCGGCCTGCTAGACAGAGGTCCTGGGAAGTAAATAGTGTGGGAAGAAATAGCCAGGGAATTGTTATGGCTAGTTTTGTATAGGCCCTAGGGCTGATAGCCAAGTACCAACCTATGAACCTATGAACCTAAGATGGGGCAGCTCCGGCCAGTTAAGGGACTGAAGTGCAAGACAGTGGTGTTTGTGTAAAGTGGGTACATGCAAACTTTACAATCTTATTATACAGTTACTCCAGTATGAGTAGCTGAGAGGACTGTAGGTTAGTCAGCACTGGCAAGGCGTGTAGGAGATGACAGAGAAAATAGGACTAACTAAACACATGCACTGATAAAAAGGTTTAACTTTGTAAAGAAGTTCTAGTTTATGGTTGTTTTCTTTAAGCAGCATATTGGATGTGCTGATTGAATATTAAACCTATTGTCAGTTACACAAAAGTTTGTGTTTTGTTCTATCACATTTCTAATGTTATTGACTGATAATATTTTAAGTCCCAGTAGGTTGATTGCTGGGCTGAATGTCAAAATACCATCACTTGATCTTCTTCAGAGTTAGGAGTAGTTTAGATTGCTCTTGCCAGTTTTCAGTTTTTGTGAAGGAATGCCAAAGGTTATCTTGGAGCTGTTTGACTAAAGAGTTTGTATATATTAATGCTTAGGTGTCTGCATATCACATTACATTTGCTTGGACAGAGGCTGTATGCATTTTATTTATACATTTATGAAAGAGTAGACATAATAACATTGAAACATTTGGCACACCTAATGTGCTGAGGAGATGACCACTCATCTTCCCAATGTACACCTGTGTTTGGTGGTTAAGGTAAATTTTAAAACAACTACTTGCAATGTTTGTGAAGCCCAGTTCTCTGAACCTAAGTAATATTATGGGAATTATAGGATTATGTTTTTATTTGGACAAAATGATAGTGTCTGATCTAGGCATTTTTTTATGAAGAAAGAGGGTACTGGGCAGTCATGGATTGGTAAAATGCAAATCCTTGGCACGTTAGTTATTTGGATATTCCAAAGAACATCACTGTCGGCTTTTTGTACATAAAATGAGCCTGTTTTCCTGTAACCAGTTCTAGATGCTGGCATGATCGTTGTGTAGCAGAGATAAGATCATATGAGTTGGAGCTTTACATAATAATAAGAGGGACTAGGTCATTTGTACAGAGGAGGCATTTGAGATTTGATGAATGTGATGGCAGATCATTGATAAATAAGAAAAAAGGACAGGTACAAGGACTGAGCCCCAGAGTACTCCCGTGTCACGAGTAACATTGTCAGTGAATAACAAGCCAGATGAATCAATAAACGTCTTGCTGTTGAGGTAATTTACAAACACGTCATACTTAAAAGTGACAATTTGCAGGAATGTAATTTGAAGTCAGCAAAATGTTCCCACTGAGTTTGCTACTCTCCATATCTGTGCGCATTTCATTAGTAATATTGTTATAATTGTGCAATACTTATGAGTGAAGCCATGCTGTCTGTTATATCAAATATTATATTTGCTAACTTTACAATTATTCATCTGAAAAGACTGAGGGACCTGCCTGGTAGTAGTGAGTGAGACATTAAACGTATGCATAAGTGCTTTGGTGAGGACATTGGTATGCATTACTAATAATACTGATTATGCAGTTGCAGGTTTTGCATTGATGAATCAGTTTGTTGAGAGCATATTTTACCCATCTTCGTGTAACTGGATGGGTTACGATGTTAAATGAAGTAAGTGGGAGGTTTAGGAGGGCAGCATGTTTTTTTGCTTAATATTGCTAAATAAGTCTGGGGGGGGGGCTGTATTGGAGTTCTTGCAAGGAAATATTTTGTGTTGTAAGGTCTTTGATAGTGTTCCAGAACTGATTATCATGCCCAAGATTAGACCTCTGAAATTTTTGACAATATAAAGTCTTATGTGCATTGTTACTAATCCATTGATCCTAGTGGTAGTTCTTATATTATCTGATATTATGTTGTTCTGTATTAGTAGAGTCCTTTTTCCAAGCTAACCACATCCTTTCTTTAGCTTTTATTTGCTGGGTAAGTTCTGGAATAATTCATGGGTTACTGATCTTTTTTAAAATCCTACTGGTTAAAGGGAAGAGTTTATTTTGGATAAGTACCAGATAGCTGTAAAATAGAGACAGAGCCACTTTGAGGTTAGTAAAATTATGACCTGCTGTCTGGTCAGTATAGTGTAGTGTAGTTCATTCAGAAGATTGTTCTCAGATGATTCTGCTCTATTTCTGACAGTGATATAATTTGGTGGCTTATTTGTTTTGAATGATAAGGAAGAAAGACTTGAGTTGTAGTCATATAGAGGATTTATGGAAGAGTTTATGCCATTTGCAATCTGTCTGGTAATTTTGTTATTCGAAGGCCTAATACTGGCAATCAGTGACTACAAGAGTTTGATCTAGTGCTTGTGTATGCCATCTGAACTAGATTATGTGGTAGTAAGATTTGATTCAGTTGTGAGTTAAGGGCATCTTTAGGAGTTAAACTTTCATTCAAAAACAAGCTTACTCTTAAGGAATAGCCAGGATGATGATATCACTCTTATATACCCCTGCGTCAAATCCGCACTTGGGGAAAAAAGCTTTCTCAAAAGTATAGCCTGCTACATGGAACCACCGTCCTCATTAAAAGACTTTAAAAAAAAAATCACTGTAAAAGCACCTATATGAGGAAGTCATGTGTAAATTCTTCAGGGGCACTGGTTAGAGACAATGGTTACAGACAACCTACCATTTCATCTATGATTTCTCACATGAATCGGCACCACTCTGAAATGGTATTAGCATAACTCGATACATACAGTGTGTGTGTGTGTGTGTGTGTGTGTGTGTGTGTGTGTGTGTGTGTGTGTGTGTGTGTGTGTGTGTATTTATATGTATATATTGTGTGTGTGTGTATGTGTGTGTGTGTGTGTGTGTGTGTGTGTGTGTGTGTGTGTGTGTGTGTGTGTGTGTGTGTGTGTATTTATATGTATATATTGTGTGTGTGTGTGTGTGTGTGTGTGTGTGTGTGTGTGTGTGTGTGTGTGTGTGTGTGTGTGTGTGTGTGTATTTATATGCATGCATTTGTGTGTGTGTGTGTGTGTGTGTATTTATATGTATATATTGTGTGTGTGTGTGTGTGTGTGTGTGTGTGTGTGTGTGTGTGTGTGTGTGTGTGTATTTATATGCATGCATTTGTGTGTGTGTGTGTGTGTGTGTGTGTGTGTGTGTATTTATATGTATATATTGTGTGTGTGTGTGTGTGTGTGTGTGTGTGTGTGTGTGTGTGTGTGTGTGTGTGTGTGTGTGTGTGTGTGTGTGTATCTAAATATTTCCTTGAATCTGTATTTTATCTGATATGGTTTCTGATGATAATTTTGACTATTTAAATATTTTGTATTTTGTATTTTACTCTGATTAGGTGTTTAATACTTAGTACCATTATATTATGCTCTTTTCAACTATTCACCAAGCCAGGATCATGGCTGAAAAGGGTCAACAGAACAGCCCACCTACCTGGTTAATAAATAAACAAATAAGGTTTTTCCATCCGTAACACCTTTTTCCCATATGGGGTTGAGGTGTCGCATCAACAGTGACAATCATCTAGAGCCAAGGTTTACATCAACAGATGGGTAGCCCTGCCATGGTAGTTCTTCCACACCACACATGCATACTCACACTTATGGCCAGTTTAGAGCATCCGATCCAACTGCTGCATGTCTTTGGGATGTGGGAGGAAACACACATGAATGCAGGGAGGACAAACTCCACACAGGAGGCATCCAAGCTGAGAATCAAACTGGGGAACCTCTTGCTGTGAGGCAACAATGCTATCTGCTGTACCACTGTAACATCCATATAAATAAATAAGATTTATTCTACTTGTATTATAAGTTTATGGTATTTTGAGAAGGAGACAGAATGTCATCAAGTATTGATTTGAAAAGAAATATGGAGGCTGAAGGGGGAATATATACAGTAGTAATGCTTATTGTGGTAAACAGTAGTGATGCTTATTGTGGTAGACAGTTCTTCTTTCAGCTTTTTCCTGGTTAGGGGTCACCACAGTGGAACATCTGTCCGCTCATGATTGGCAGTAGAGTTTTACAGTGTCAAGTTGCCAGCCTGGCGCCCAACCTTCCACAGAAGGCACACACACACACACACACACACACACACACACACACTCACACCTAGGGCCAATTTAGAGTTTCCAATCCACCTACAGCATGTCTTTGGGAGGAAACTGGAGTACCCGGAGGAAACCCATACGACCACAGGGAGGACATGCAGACTCTGCACAGAAGGCACTCCAGCCGAGGATTGAACTGGAGAACCTCTTGCTGTGAGGCGGCAATGCTAACCACTGCACCACCGCAGCCACCCCTTATTTTGGTAGACAGTAGCAATGCTTATTGTTGTAGACAGTAGCTATGCTTATCAAGGTATGTTACTGTAATGATATTTGAATAAGGACCAGTTAGGGTCAGCATCATTTTTAGAGGGACATGTGCACAGATGAGTTACATGATTTGGGTTTTTTTTCAGTAGTTATTCTTAAACTAGATTTTAGTTATTGATAGCATTGTAGGATTGTACTGCTGGAACCAGAGATGTAATTGCAGCCATTTGTTATTAATACTGCAGATGTTAAGGTTTCCAGTGATTAGCTGTTTATTTATTTATTGTGGGTGAAAAGTTATTGGTCCCTAATTGTTAAACAGGAACAGTGATATTCGTGGAACTGAGTGGTGGCCTGGGTTTAGTTGAGAAGCATATGCTAGACGCAAAACTAAGAAAAGTGTCATGATTAGCAGCTTTTTATATTTTCTCAGCTACAGCAGAGGTGCTTTATCTTGTGAAGGTTTTTTGAACATAGATACGATTTTTTTAGGCTGATGTGTATGCAAGCAAGCACATATTTATAATAATCCCAGAAGGAAGCATATCAGTTATGATTGTTTTGTAGTACAAGTACTGAGCTTTAATTGGGAAGAGATTCTTATTGGGATTAGTACTGTGTCTGTTTCTGTTGTTAGTTTTTCTTGCTGTTTTGATCATGAGAAGAAGGTATAATAGCAGTATTGCACTGGGCATCATTGTCATTAGGAGGGGGTGAAAAAAATTTATGTTTACGGAGGATAGCAGTTAGGCTGGTGGTGGTGTAGCATAACTATGTAAGATAAGAGACTATGTTAGATATTGACAATGGTACTGGGATAACTGGATTGTAGTACATGTAGCTCTGAAGTTGTACATCATATTTTACTATGCCTTTGCTGAAAAGGGTAGTGTCCTGCCCAGCCAGGGTATCCTGATAAACAAAGGCAATAATTAAATAAATAAAAGTCCAGTTTAGAGATGACATGGAACAATGATCACAACTGATATTATGATCCTTTTGGTAACTAGTGACTATAAGTCAGGTTATTAGGTTTGTTAAGCATATCAGTGTAATTTGTAATGTCAGGCAGTGGTCAAAGTGATACAGATAATGGAAGGGTTGTAGGGGAAAAGCATAATTTAGAAGTGTGGCGTATAGTTTGTTCTGGAAGTAGTAATGTGCACAGTTGGTTATAATGCTGGATGTTTTGTACAGGTGTAAAAAGATAATTAGGGAGCAATGTAGAGGGTGGCTGGAGTTGGTGGTGGAGGTGATTGGGTCATAAATCAGCTTATAGCGGTAGCCAATCAGTGTGCATATCCACAACATTGAATGTTGACCCCATGAAACAGCAGGACACAACAGTGTGTGTTTATTAGCACCAAATATAACTGGCAACACAACAATGTAATTCAGAGAGATACAAAGTCATCATAAATGAGTGCTTAAATAAGCACGTTGGTCTAAATGTCTGACTGAGTACTCATTCAGGTTCTACTAGTCTCTGCTTCATTAATGGAAGGCATAAGAATGGCCTTCTGTTACCAAACAACAGGGAATATTAAGTATTAGAAAAAGGAGACAGGCTAATCCAGGACACACCTGTGAACACACCTGAGAATTCCTACTGTACCGCTACAGTTATACCAAAGGACACCTCTGTAGACCGCCTGATTACAGCATTTTTGAAAAATAATGTGATTTTATTAAAACTAATTCAAATTCAAGGTGACTGTTTACAGTAGTGCCTTGTGTTTTTTTAGATAAGCCCTTTGGTTATACTGTACAGCATAGTGAGATTAAGATGCAGGAGCATCCACCTGAAACTGGGAGATATTGTTCACAGGTGTGTACAATATTCTTCCCTTACATCCTCTTCCTTTTGATTGTGGGTTACGCCTTGTTTGATAGGGTAGATTTTAAATGTTCTCAGTTAGGATGTTTAATGATGAAGGTATAGAAATGGATGGGTAATAGTTACTGTCTTAGCATTTTATGGTCTGTGGGAACATATAATGTGTTTTCTTTTTCCCCTCTTATTGTGTCATTTGTTCATGGTTTGTTAGATGCTTACTTGCAATATAAATTGAATATTTCACCCAGTTAAACACACAGGGTTGTTCTTTTATCTAAATATATGTCCAGAGATGGATGTGTCTTAAGGAAACCTACCTTGGCAGTCTGAACAATGGTACATTAAATAGCATGGGCTACTAGTTGGTGTAAAGTTCTTCAGCCAGGAAGTATAGGCTTGTGTGGATGTGTGGAGTATTGAGCTTGTCCAGTCTAAAACAGTGTTAAGGACCTTTAGTGATGGAAAAGACTGGCAGAGATGAGCAGTATGCATGGTGATTCTCTTTTTAACTGCTGCAACTTATTTTTCTGTCAGTTTCCATGTCACAGGGATGCTGAAAGCATTTTCATGGGAAAAGACAGTGTATAGGACTTTCTGGTATTTAGATAAATTTCTGATGAGTAAGTGCTATCTTTCCAGACACTTTATATTTCATTAGCAGTTGTATTATAGGTGATGAATTACAATTTATTTTATAAAACAGGATGTCAACATTACAGATTTGATTTTTTATTTTCTGCTGTTCTGCCCATCTTTTTATTGTGCCTACACTGTTGAAATGATATCATGTAAGGTACAGGTCGAGATTTTCACATAACATATATGTGTTCTGGCTAAACAAAATTAAATTATATTAAATTATATGGTAGATGTGAATTTGTCATTTATGGTTTATATTTTCTTAGACGACGTATGGTTCTTTTGTGCTGTGGTTAGCAGCTGGACGTAGCCTCTGTATTACTCCAGATGTTGAGGTGTCTGAGTGCCATCACTATGTGTTCTTTTTATTGTCTACTTTTCACTATGTTGGAGGAGTCTCCATTAAAACATAAATGCATCACCTTTCTGCACTAGAAATTGTATTGTGTAATATATGGTAAACAGGTAATCCTTATCGCTATGAGGTTCCTACTTTAATTTACTGTGAAAAGGTGTCACATACTTTTTTTAAAGCTTTATTTGTGAAGGCAGGTGCAATTAATTATTTCACTTTTGAGACAGATCTAGTAGCTAGGGAAATTATTAATTAATTTATTTATTTACATTTGTTGACGGAGTGTCCGACTGGACGTAGGCCCATTTTCAGCGGAGGCCTGGAGAAAAAAGCTCCACAGTTAAAATAAACAGACAGTAGTTACATTGGATTACATAGCGATTAACAATTTGATTAACATAGCAATTAATTACAAACATATTTACAGATGAAGAACATAGTACATCAGTAGACAACTAGAATTTTTATCTGCGAAGTACATAACAGACATTAACAAATATTACAATAAGAAGTTCCTGCTGTATAATAAGTACTAGGCTTATGAGCATCTGAGCTTGCTATAAACAGGGAATCAAGGAAATTAATCAAATAACTAGAAGTTTGGACTTGATGGGTTCATGTTTCCAAGGTGTGGTAGGCATTATGATGCTCAATGTTTTCTCTGTAGCACATGGTTCCATGACCAAGCTCAACACAGTTGCTACACGCCATGATTTATGGTTTACTGTCAAAATGTCGTGGCTGCAGTGTGTGACACCAGATATGCGAAAGTCAGTTTGCACAGATTTGTATGAGTGAAAAAAAATGATGCCAAGTTCACAACAGCGAATGGTAGTGTGTGTTCGCTGTTGTGAATTCAGCATTTTGAGTGGAGATCTCACTATAGTGGGGATTGGGAAATGTACCCTTTCCCTCAGTCTAGTGCGATCTCAAAGTTTGCATACATAAGTAGCAGATGGTGTGGGTAGTGCAAGGGGGGCCTGCCCCCTGCAAAACGTGTGTTGAATGGCACCAGATGTCGAGGTAAGTTTGAAAAATGTCAACAATTCAATTTCGAATTGTTGACATTTTTATTTCGTTATATTGATTGGTCACTATTGTAAATTTTGACAATGTTTTTCAAATACATCATTACTCGCAAAAAAACATTTTAGAAATTTTGAGAGTAAACCATGATTTATTTTGTCCTGGTAGTTATAGTATCCTCTTCATCCAACCAGTGGTCCCTTTCACCAACCTGAATTGGCACTGATTATCCTGAAAACTTCCCAACGTCTTTATTAAGATAGGTGTATTCTTGAGTACTTTGAGACCCTATCTGAAGGATTTTGGAGTAGGCAAGAGGGTATCTCCCAAAAATGTTTTCTTAATGTTTGCTTGCAGGCAAGGGAATATAGAGTTCAAAAATACCAGAACAGTGAATGCAAGGCTATAAATGAGTTCTTTGTCTGTGTACTTAATAAAGGATTTTTGACTGGAAACAGACTGTCTACCCTGCTTGGATTACATTCGAATACTTAGTAATTCTGTATAATATTTCAAATTAAATATTTTGTATTTTTTTTTTTTACTTAGGACGAGTTTAAGTTTGCTACTTCTACTACCATTATCTGATCTGATTAATATACAGTGATTAACTAGATATATATGGATTGAAAATCTTCCACACAGAGAAGTTTCTTACACTGTCTTGCTATAAATGAGTTCCTTTCAATACCTATTCTGCAAGACAAAATAGCAGATTGTAAATCTAAATTCTTTTCTTGACTCTTAAAGGCAAAGTACTGCAAATTTTAGTTGTCAATTTGTCACTGTGTTGATAGAGAGAGAGAGAGAGAGAGAGAGAGAGAGAGAGAGAGAGAGAGAGAGAGAGAGAGAGAGACACACAGAGAGAGAGAGAGAGAGAGACAGAGAGAGAGACACAGAGAGAGAGAGAGAGAGAGAGAGAGGCATGCATTTGTTATACCCCTGTTCCCTAATGGCTTAAGTACATTGCAAGAGTTTGTAGAACTGAGACCTTATTCAGGTAATTGGAATTGGAATTATCTATCTTGAGGTCAGAACATATTATTCTCTCTCAGAAATGTAAGTATTCTGGAAACAGGTAAGTCTTATAATAGGTACACAAGATGCTATGAGATGGGGTGGATAGAGGCTTTTTTTGAAGGATGCCTCTCTTCCAAGCCTTACATGAAAGCAGCAAGAGTTTTCCCTCAGATCATTTTCATGGAGAGAAAAAGATGTAGCATGTATAGGCTCCTACATATAGGAAAAACAGCATAGCTAGATTGCCTGCCAGTGAAAATTACAAATATTTACTTCAGTTTACCTACTTAAAAAAACTGTAGGAGAGCAGACTGACAATGGTATAATGCTGCCTTGCTCTGATTCCTAAATCCAATAAAGACCTGAACACTCCCAAGAATGAGCACCCCAATTTCACTTTTGAATGTAGATTATAAACTTTGTATGTCTCTTTGGGCAAGGAGATTTGGTGTGGTGGTTTATCACCTAACACATCCAGACCAGAATGGATTTATTTTATGTTGCCAAGGCAAGGATAATGATAGAAGCTGATGATATGTATGTTATCTCATAGACAGAGAGCTCAGAAATACCCTTGGTGGTAATAGGAATTCACAGAGTGAAGGTCTCCGATAGCCTGCCTTGACAGTCTGCCTCTCGACATTCCAGCCTGATCTTAAGATTGGTCCTTTTATATTGTCCAGCTTTAAATGTAGTACTAAACAGAGGAAACCAGACTCTTCTATTCTGTTCATATTAGTAATGGAGCCATTTAATCATAAAGTCCAAAGTCTGGCGGCGATATCAGACTACTTAAGTATGTGAGTTCACTTACTCCAAATAATTCATTTGTGGAAGACATTCTGCTTAGGGTATCTAAACTAAAGGCCTGCAGGCTGTGGTTGGTAGGTGGGCAGATTATCTGACAAATAAAAGAAGGTATCTGAGTGTAATTTTAATGTGGACAAGTTCCATGTTTATATGCAGACAGTACATGACAGTATGAAGCAAAAAGACAGGTTCAAGGTCTGCTAGACTAAGCACTGTCTGCATTGTGTGTGTATGTATGTTTGTGTGTGAGTGTGTGCGTGTGTGTGTGTGAGGGGGGTTATAGTGGCCAATGCACAAAATAATGCCTCAAAGATAAACAAACATTAATAAGGAAGAGAGTCTGTGTGTGTGTGTGTGTGTGTGTGTGTGTGTGTGTGTGTGTGTGTGTGTGTGTGTGTGTGTGTGTGTGTGTATGCACACGCACCTAAGACAGTGGATCAAAAACTCAATTTGGTTAAGCCATGCTTGCAAGAAAAGCTTTTGTACCCCATGGTACTTTCATTGATACATCTTCCTAAAAGAAGGGCTGGCAAAGGCAATTGAAAACATGAGATTTCCAGGTTAAGATCTAGTAAAACGTATGGGTTTTATGGCTCAAAATAAAAATATGGAAGGAATCCATTACCTATATTTAGCTTTATAGTTTTTGTTGTTGATTTTCTCCATCTGTAGCGGTGATAAAACTTCTTGAAGGGGGATACTTCTAGATGAAAATAAGGGTAGTGCAAAGAGACCCACTGATGTTTTGAAGTGGTTTCTGCTGACAACCAAAAAAATCCAAATGCTCCTCCTTATTGTCCCATTTGAAAGGGATGTTTTATTTTTTTTTTATTTATTTTATTTTACATTTGTTGACCGGGCTAGTCTAACTGGATACATGTCCATTTTCAGTAGAGGCCCGAGGAGATAAACTCCAAAATTAAGCTAATATAACAGTAGTACAAAAAATGAAAATAAATAGAAACATAAAAATAAAACATTAAATACATTATTGCTGGAGGCTAACATTGTAGAAACTAACATCAAAAAGAATCACGTGTACAAGGTTTAGCGATACAATAGTTCTAGAAGCAAATATCTATGGTTTAGGGGTTGACATTTGACATGTAGAAGAGTAGAAAAAGAAAGAAAGATTAAAACTAATAATTAAGTTAGTTCAGAATTATACACTCAAATAAAATAGTTGGTATACATTCAAAGCTGAAATACAAGTGCCTGGAGCAGGGGTAAGGTTCTGATTGTACGTACTACAAGGTAGTTCGCAGACAAAAGAAGACTTGAAAAATAGAGTAAAAGGAGGCTTAGTAATCCGACTAGGTGGTTGTAGGAGGGTGGAAAAAGCAGTAATACTGTACAGTTAGTGTTAATTTGGGTTAATGCATGGGCATAGCCATTGTGTTTTAAGGAGTAATTTTAGTTCATTTTTGAAGAGTGGTAATCATGCAAGTAATTGTAGGTTGCTGGGAAGCCTGTTCCAAATCTTCCCTACAGAATTAGAGAAAAGGGAGTCTTCTGCTTTATTATAGGATTTCAGGATGGTTACTAGTAATTTATTTGCTGAGCAAAGGGTAGTAAAATCTCTATAGGGGGAGATTAGGCTACTGAAAATGGGTGATAGCAAGTTGTTGAAGTAGTAGCTGGTTATGGTTATGTTGGTTTAAGGTTAAACTCTATTTGGAGGTAATAGAAATAAGAAGGGTAAATTTGGGGGCTATAATTCCCATAAGTCAAATGGAAAAGATGGAAGTAGTGGAAGAAGTATGCAGACGAGGGAGGCAATGGATGGGCTAATGAGAAATAAATAAAGATATATATATATATATATATATATATATATATATATATATATATATTTTTTTTTTTTTTTTTTATACGTCTTCTTTGAGGGTAAACTAGTGGACAATCAACAGGTCAGAGGATGTTTTAATCAAGATTCCAGTGACATGCATATACACAGATCTGAGCAAAATATCAGGATACTGGTGCAAATGTATATTCATTACAAGCCCCCAATGTTGATATTTGGCATCAGGTGATAATTGAGAAAGAAAACAAATGTTGTTTAATTCCAAGCATTCATAAAGCAATGTGTTATGTTTGAAGTCATATACCTATCTTTCCTTGGGATAGAGTAGAAGCAATGCCATGGATGGAGTTTTCTCTTGTGGCTCAAAATGCAATGTAAATGGCACCCTCGTTATCAACCACATCACTCATCTGATGTTGTTTACTTGGAGGATTCACCACTTTTCTTTTTATACATAACCCAGCTCTTCTACCTAGGATACTTGTAAAAGTTCTATATCAACACTGGGTATGTACTGGGAATAACTGAAATAAACGGAGACATACATTTGCCAGTTGTCTCAGACTAGATCCCTTCTAAAATGAGGCAGAAAGAAAATGCCATATTATATGAAACATAGCAGATAATTTAATTTAAAGTATGTCAGGTCCTACTACTTTAACAAGTGCAGGTATCCCAGGCTATGTTATTCTGAGGAATATTAACACTGGTGTGTAAGTGCTTTACACATACCCATAGGCAGATTGCTGCACTGAACAGCAATTGGATAGAAATATTACAAAATGTATTTCTTAAATAATTAATGTTTTACTGTTTGACATATGTCTAAAATGGTTGCATTGTGCCAGCGACTGAAAAGGTTTACTGATGTGGTTTAATTGTTGTATAATCTTTTGTATAGTTATCAAGCTACTAAGTCAGTTAGTTAATCAGTCAGTCATTTGGCAGCAAACAGCAGGCACAATGCAATGTATCCATAATTTGCTGTATTACTGTTTTATGGGTTCCACCCATTAGGTCAAATATCCATTTGAACTAATGTGTTTCTTTTTAGTCAATAAGTGCATTATTAAACTAGCAGGTATGGAATGGCAAATCCCCCAGTCACCAGCACATTAAACCTTGTTGTGATATTGTCTTATACTGATTTTTCTTTGAATTGTGGTTTATAAGGTGATTTCAGACGTATATCTTCATCATTGCCATCATTGCGATGGCATTAGTTGAAGGTGAAGTCACTGTGTTTGATGAATTTCCTTCCATGCTTAGTGCTGTTGGAGTGGCCTGCTCAATGATGCTACCTCAATGTTCAAAATCCATGTTGCTGATCGACCGCTATTTATACACTTTAGAGAAAGAAGTGAATGGTAAGCAATAAAATGTGGTATAGAGTAATAACAACGCTATGTTCAAGTAGAAAGGAGCTTATGAGCAGAAGACCACATTTTTTCACCTTCCTAGTTCCTATGAGGTTGAAAGACGTACTGCAGTTTTTGAATGAAAGCAGGGTACCACATTATCTCACAACGGCATGTGAGTTCTGGTTGAAGTCATGATTGCATCTATGTCTAAATCATCTGCACTCTTTCCATCCCACCAAGCAACAGTTCAGTTGAGCAATCCTTTGCAATATGAAGAAGTGACAGGGAAAATGAGCTTCCTCTTATGCCGTGATCAGATGAATTTAACTAAAGAGATTTTAAAGATGCACCAAAGGTTTTCTGATAGATCTTCTAGTCTGACTATTATATGTATTCTCTACGCTGCAAACTCTGATTTGGTGTTATTTTCTATGTGGATATTGGATGAAACCTTCATATGTAAAGACAAGGCATGCCTTCAATATATATATATATATATATATATATATATATATATATATATATATATATGTGTGTGTGTGTGTGTGTGTGTGTGTGTGTGTGTGTGTGTGTGTGTGTGTATATATATGTGTGTGTGTGTGTGTGTGTGTGTGTGTGTGTGTGTGTGTATGTATATATATATATATATATATATATATATATATATATATATATATATATTTTTTTTTTTTTAATTTTTTTTTAAAGAAGTAACTTCCTTTATTTCTCAATACCTTTATAGGTTAAGCAATCCACATTTATGGTATTCATATAGTCTCTGCTGACGGCCAGTTGTTATTTCTTTATTAACATTTTAATACCTTTTTATACATCTCCATTTTGCTCAATATCCATAGTTTGTTTCATCACCTTCTTTTTTCACATCCCCAAAAAAACACGCTTCAGTTAAGTTTCCTATAACTTAATATAAGAGATCTACAACATACAATAACTATCTCTCTTTCTCTTTCTTTCTCTTTCTCTAGTTAATTCCCCCAACTGTCCCTCCTTCATATCTGCCCTGTATCAACTTTATTTCTTCTTTCTCTCCCTTTCTGGTATTTTACCTTCCTGAGATGTAATATTCCAGATGTTATCCAGTCTCATATCATCTTTCTCATCTTCTCTCCCTAATTTGTGTTCTCTGGATCCATCCCCTTTCCCTAAGACCTCTCCTGTTGTGACTTTATATTTCTTTTCTTTATCCGTTCTGCTCTTCTGCATGGTCAGATATCCCTTGTGCCCATCTTTTCCATTTCAATACAAATCCTTTTCACTCTCTATCCTGATCCTCCTCCCTCAATTATATTCAATATATTGAGTTTTTAATGTGTCTGCTATAAGAATATTCCTTTTGTGCAGGCTCTCACACACATAAGTTCTTAAAAGCATAATGTATGTTTTGGAATTGTCTCTTCTTATTATTTCTGTATGCTGGTTTGAAAGCAAATCAACATTTAATAGTTTACAATTATAAAACTACTACTTTTAAGAGTTTTTAATGAATGGGCCTTGACTTGTCGCTAATGGTTGGTTGTTTCACTTCTCACAAAATATTTGGTAGAAATTGTAATTTTATGGACTATCTGCACTATATGGAAGTACATCGTCATTCCAATATGTTATTAATCAATTGGTTGTTACATTGTTCTTAGATGTATCTGACTTAATAACTGCATTTGGAAAAATTATGGCATATTTTTCATCACAGTGGTATATCGTTTTAATGTTTTTGAGTGGAAGACTATACGTGTTTAACCAAGATTTGATAAAATGCAAGTTTTTTACTCATATTTCCTGTGGCATTTTTGGACTAATTCTGATTTTAAATAAATATTTTATTTGGATGTAAAATCTGGTGGAAAGCTCAAATTGCTTTAAGAACATTAAAGGTTGTTGTGATACTTTATTACATTACTGGTGTTTGATCCACAGTATGGAAGTTCGTCTTCAATTATATCTTTCTTATTGTTATGAAGAAATCAACCCAGAAACAATAATCTGCAAGCAAAACATGTACAAAGGATATGACACGATGAATGTACAGTGAAGAAATTAAGAAGATAGTAATCAGCATGAATGTCAGAGCAGCTGCAAAATTTCACAAAGAAGTCAAGTTCCCTAAAATCAACCACTAATGTGTGTTAAGAACATCTTTTAAATCATGAGAGGGGTACTCATTTTCACCGAATGAAACAAAGATCACAATATTGTATCAAATAACACCACTATTACATCTTACCTGGGTACATTTCTAATAATACTGATTTTATTATGACAAAAATCATGTAAACACTAATTACAAGTCTCACAAGTGTGGGAAATATGCAGTGCAGGCAGAAGAATGCACAATGTTTTAACTTCATGCATGCCACCATTTTGTTTTGCATTGAAACTAGCAATGGATAATATGGATATGCAAAATCCCCCTTTTACTGATGAAGGGATTGTACATTTATGAACACTTCCCGTGTCTTGAACTGTAGTGATCTTGTAAATAATCTAACTTACTTAAATGTCTTGTGAATTTAACAGCACATCAATTACCTTTGGGAGAAATCATTAGAAACAAGGACACTGAAGATGAAAATGCCATCATTGTATTATTGCTACTTGCATTTTGTTTCTTGGGATGCCAGCATCCCATTTTTGGAGGTGGTAATGAACTGAAAAATTACAGTAACACAGGCAACTTTATTTAGTTAATGAAAATATTATCTGCATAACTGTACAGTGAAAAGGAAAATTATATAGGAGATGCAGCTGTTATACAAGAAGATTTTCATGTCCACAATATCCATTTCTACCTCCAAACACTGGTAGTATGTCTACATTCAAAGAGGTATGTATTATCTCTGTCTGCACTTAATATTTCACCCACTTATGAGTCTTATAATCCCTTATCTCAGAGGAATAGTTGGGTAGGATAGAAGTATGAATGAGGAGGTCAAAGTTAAAATCAAAGGGTCTACAGCCAACTGGTACAGATTGTTAGAGGTAGTGTGTGTCAAAAGAATGACAAAGAAGGTGAAAAGTAAAGTACAAAACAGAGATGTGACCAATACTTCAGTATTGTACAGAATTCTGGGCAGTGAAGGCAGAGCAGCTGTGAAAATTAATGTTGATGAAGATGAAGTACCTGAGATGGTGGTGAGATGCACACTGTGGGTCAGATGAGGAAATGAGGACATCAGAGTAAACGCTAAAGTAGCACCAATTGCTGAGAAGGTCAAAGAAAACAAATTACAATGGATTGGGCACATGTGCAGGAAAACAGAAGACAATTTGGTGAAGAAGACTTGGGAGAGACAGAAAGAAGGCACGAGTAAATGACACCATCCAAAGAGATGGATGGACTGCATGAGAAGAGATGTGTTGTAGTCAAGCATGAGTGTTGAAGAAGATAGAAGAGTGGTAGTAAATCAAGAGAGATTTTGACAGCTGCCATGACACTCTGACTCCATGCAGAAAATGGGATGGGGGGGGGGTCGATGATGATAAGGACAATGATGTCATTCCTTATATACATCCAGAATATCAAAGCAGTGTGATTAATATGGTCGTAGCAATAATAAAAGAGAATTCTGTAAGCAATGGTATGAAATATTTCTCTGCTTTCATGAATGAAACTAAGAAAGAGTGATGCAAAGAGTGACCTTGGTTTTGTAGTTGTTGACAGTGATTATAATGTTATGGGAAACAACATGAAAAACATTGTTTTAAAGATAGACTGCTGACAATGACTTCTCATAAGGGCACTCTGCATGTTGCAATATGCACATAGCCATCATTCAGTTTGCATATCAGACTGGACTATACTAGAAGCAAACACATTAACACAATGAAGCCCTATTTTTCTGACATTCATTTAATGGTTGTATGTATATACTCTGTGGAAGTTCCAGTCTTCCTTCCCATTCTTTACTAAACAGCTTATGTCTATAGCCTATATCTTTACTCCCAGAAGCCTTTGTTGTTCCGCATATGTTATGATCCATTTCTTTATCCTTTTCTATTGGCTAACATAACTGCAGCTGTATACATTATAATTTGGTATATAATTTGTTGTTCCTGTTTATTTATATTCATGACTTAGTGCATTTATGTAAGCCTTTAAATTACTCCAAAAGGTATAATTATGTACGTGGTCTGCTTTTTTAGCTAAGTCATAGTTGAAAAGGGTCCTTTGACCTGTTTACTTTATGATTAACAAATACATAAATAAAATAATAAATGGAGTATTTGTCAACAGTGTGTGCTCCAGTGGAATACAACTTAGATAGGAAAATTGCTTTTCATGCTATTTATGCATGGAAATTTACAATGCTAAGAGCTTGGAGTGGGTCTGTGTCATGCAGATCATGGTGAAGCTCCCTGCAATTCAACCCCAAGTACAGATTTCTGCTCTAGTCGTATACATAGGCTTATGTCAATTTATTAGTAATACAGGGAGATAGTGCTTGTGAGACCGAAGTATCATGTCAGCCCACATTCTGAGTCAGTCTAAAGTAAAGATTTGTTGGTGTCAACATCTTTGTCTATGTCTCTTACTAGTTCATATTAACAATGTATATACTTTATGGTTTGTATATACTATGTGTTGTCAGAATTAAACTTGTTTGACACTAGACATTGTATTTTTGTTCTGCTCTATATTCTGAGCTGGTCAAGTTGTTTCTGCTTTTTAAAGCTTAGCCAAAGGGACTTCTGTAGTATCATAGCCTCACGCGATAAAAGGCTAACTCTGAATTTATCTCTCTCTCTCTGTCTTTCTGGCCTTCTTATGTGATATAAAACTCATGCACAATTTTGTATTTTGCAGTTTTTGTAGTTCTGTGGCTAATCCCTACACCAGCTCTCTCATTATCCTCCACTGCTCTTCCCTTATTAGACCAATAATAGAATATAATGCCCTCTTTGGTATGTATTGGATTATGACCCAGCTTGAGAGACCACAGTGTTTCCTTGATAACCTTAAAGCATTCTCACTGCTTTCCATTTCCTGTCTATCACTGAGAGGAGATCTGTGCTTTGCCTACAGAGCCTTCAGAGATCCTGCCCTTTGTAACCTCCTATATATCCCCAGAACTAATACCTCCCTAAACACCTTCTAGAAACACTAAACACCAAAACATAAATAGGACTTGTTAGCAAGATAAGTATATTTCACAAATAACCAAAATATGCAACAAAGAGGCAACCAAATAAAAAAAAAATAACCACAGAGCTCACCTCTGTTACATCCAAAGGCTTATTCTAGATATAATAGAGGACAGATATTCTTTACCAGTGAATACCTCTTTTACAGAATACAGTCCCCTTAGAGGTTAAACAGTGTAACTCCTTGACCCTTTTTAAGAGTAACCCAGACAGCTGGATGGGCATTTTTAAGTACAGCCCTGTTGCGGCCCCTCTAGCCCTGATGGAAAGAGAGTACAACTGGACCGGGATATGGTATTCATGTCTTGGTCAATGGATAGGCTACCGATGGTCCACTGGATCAACACTCTAGTATGAACCTATGAGCTAAAGGTCCATTATGATGACTCTGCATGTTCTCCAAACTGCCCTCACTGTTAGAGCATATCGTAAAGTGAAAGCCATCCACATTATTGTACAAATGTAATTTCTCTCAAGTATGCTTAGCATCACTGCAGGAATAGAATGCTGTTTACGTCTTTGTTTCTCTAAGTCTTATTCTGGATGGATGCCTTATTGGACAATTAATTCCTTTTACCTAAGCTACAAAAGAGGAAAATGCATTCCCCTGTACATTGTGGATTTATTTATGGTAATATAAAGATTTCTAGAATAGTAAACACATTTTCTATCCCAATTTTTCTTTAAGGCTGTGTCTCACCAGTAACAATGTACAGAGCAATTAGTGTTGCTCATCTCATCCACCCAGAAAGTGCAAACTGAGTGGAGCTTAAGAAGGTTTCATCTTCCTGTCGGCGTAACTTTAATCCTCCTGCCTCACTCTCCTCCCATCCATCCTAGTGCCTTATTATAACCTTATTCTAACCTTCACACCTCCCCACTCACAACATTACTTAGTTAACTTTAATCCTAGTGCCTAATGCTAACCTTCACATGCTCCATGTACAACATACTACATTAGGTAGCTTTAATCCTAGGTTCTAACTCTACCCCTTTCACCTCCCACTCACAACATTCCTTAGGTAGCTTTAGCCTTAGTACCTAACTTTATGCCTCCACATAATCTCTTAGTTAACTTTAATCCTGGAGATTAACTCTAACTCTTACACCCTAACTCACAACATTCCTTAATTAGCTTTAATCCTAGTACCTAACTCTACCCCTCCACACAATGTCTGTTAGATAGCTTTAATCCTAGGGTTTAACTCTACCCCTTGCACCACCCCACTCACAACATTCCTTAGGTAGCTTTAATCCTAGTACCTAACTCTTCCCCTCCATACAGTGTCTCTAAGTTAGCTTTCATCCTAGGGTTTAACTCTACCCCTTGCACCACCCCACTCACAACATTCCTTAGGTAGCTTTAAATCAGAGTACCTAACTCTTCCCCTCCATACAGTGTCTCTAAGTTAGCTTTCATCCTAGGGTTTAACTCTACCCCTTGCACCACCCAACTCACAACATTCCTTAGGTAGCTTTAATCCTAGTACCTAACTCTTCCCCTCCATGCAGTGTCTCTAAGTTAGCTTTCATCCTAGGGTTTAACTCTACTCCTTGCAACCCTTGCTCAGAACATTCCTTAGGAAGCTTTAATCCTAGTACCTAACTCTACCCCTCCACACAATGTCTCCTGAACTTCCAGGGAGCATCCTAGTTAATCTCAATGTTGCATAAACATATTTGGGGAGGCATTTGCAGCCAAAGATTCAAATTGCATCTAACTTGTTGCTTTTCTGGAAGCATTCCATATACTGTTGCATTGATGTCATGTTGGTTGGTTACCTAAAACTCTTTACCAGGCCTCTTTCATTCTCAGTGCCAACCCATTAAACTTAGTGTACAACAATGTACAACCCCTGGCTATGAGTTTCCTTGTTGCTTGTGGGAATCTGGCTTCAGTAACAAAATTATGTCAGGGGCCTTATCTATATCTCCATGCACCCCAAGCTTACTACTAACGTCATTGTATAATCTCCTGTAAGGTAAAACGTCTCTTATTGTTAGATGGTCATCATCATCATCATCATCATCATCATCATCATCATAAACTCTTTTAAACCCTTTTTTCCCATTTTCTACATAGGCTGGGTGTTGCTTCAACTGTCACCATCCCTCTCTCTATTCAGTGCCACTCTCCCACCTTCCTGCCTAAATATCACATATCTTCTCTCACACAATCCATCCATCTCTTTGCTGGATACCCTCACTTCTTCGTGCCTTCTTTCTGTCTGTCCCAAATCTTATTCACCAGATTATCTTCTGCTTTTCTGCACTTACCCAAACCACCATGATCTATTCTCATTTACCTTCTCTCCAATTGGAGCTGCTTGGGTTTTTGCTCTGATGTCCTCATTTCTTCATCTGTACTACAGTGTGCATCCTATCAACCATAGCAGGTACTTCATCTCCATGACCTCTAGTTTCCTCAGCTGCTCTCCCTTCACTTCCCAGGTTTCTGTCCTACACAGTAGAACTGGTTGGAACGCTGTTTTGTACACCTTACTTTTCGGCTTCTTTGTCATCCCTCTTTCACACACTACCCCTGACACTCTGTGTCAGGAGGCTGCAGTCCCTCTGATTCTAATTTTGACCTCCTCATTCAGACTTCCCTAGTCCTTAAGCACCCCTTCCAGATAACTGAAGCTGCTAACTTGTTCCACTATTTTCCCTTCTGCCTCACTTCTCAGCTTCTTCTGATTTCCCCCATTTGCCACCATTACAACTGTTTTATCTGTACTCAGTTTCATCCAATGTGCCCTCAGTTTTGTATTCTATTCCCCTGTCATCTGCTGAAGTTCTTGTTCAGAGCCTGCATGTAATGCAGCATTGTCTGCATACAGTACATTTGTTGATCTCTCCCTGCCAACATGTTTGCTAATTGAGTCCATCACCAGTATGAACAGCATTGGGCTCAGACCCATGATGTACTTCCACTCCCACCATGACCCCTCTGTAAGTTTGAACACTGTTTGTACTTTAATTATTGCGTCCATGTACTTAGCCTGCTCTAATTGTACCAATGTTTCTAGGAATTTGAACCATCGCAGGACTGCTCAAATCAGCGTTCTCGGAACCATGTCTTATGCTTTCTCCAAGCTAGGAATGCCCAGTTTCTTTATCTATAGCTCCTCTTCCACTGTCTGCCACATTGCAGACAATGGATCAGTTGTACTTCATCCTGATCCGAATCTGAACTGCCCATCTCCCATCTTACTCTCTACTACTCTATGTATTCATTTTCAATCACCCTCTCCAGAACGTTCATGAATAGTGACATGAGTTCGATATCTCTATGCTGCCCACAGCTGTGAATGTCCCTTATGTTCTTGTACATTGGCACTAGAATACTTCTTCTCCAGTCATCTGGGATGTACCGTTTTCTCCTTACTGCTATGAATACCATCTGAGGCCATTCTTGCCATAACTCTCCCAACATCTTGATCATATCTGCTATGACCTGTTCTGAGCCTGCTGCTTTCCCTGACTTCATTTTCCTATGTGTTGTTCTTTTTTTTCTATGGTATGCTCTTCTTCTTCATTCATTGTAGGTTGTGTTTTAGCAGTACAGCTTCTTTGAGGTATTCTTCATTCAGAAGCTGCCGGAAGTACTCTTTCCATCTGCTTTAATACCATGTGAACTTGATGAGCAGGTTGTGCTAACACCCCTTATGAAGGGTCTCCAGTGACTATCTTCTTTATTTTTCTGTCTTTGCCTTGCAACCTAATAGAGTTTCTTTCTGCCATCTACTGAGTCACTTTTCAGAAGCTGGTAAAGTGCCTCTGATGCTTTGTTTTTTGCTATTGCAGCTGCTCTCTTAGTCTCTTTGTTAGCCAACCAGTATTCCTTCTTTGCCTGCTCCATCTTTTCTATATCCCACTTTTTCCTGCATTCCTCCTTTCTGTTTTGAGGCAGTGGAACACGTCTTCAACTCCATCTATTTCCTCTTCTTCCAGAGGTGCTAGGGCCCTGAGTATTTCCTTGAACTCTTGTGCTTTCTCACTAGTGAAATTCCAAGTCTTCAGCCTAGTATCTTTTGACTTTAGAGCCTTTTCTGACCACTGCTTGTAGCTGACAGAGGCAAGCAGTGGTTTATGCTGTGGGCTGACTGTTTCATTGGGGATGATTTTGCAATTTCTGATTCTACTCCAGTTCCCTTCCTTACTAGGAAGGAGTCTACATGAGTTTTGTATTGGACACTCTAGTGATTCTGTGACTGTCTCTTTTGCTGACCCATGTGTGGCCACCATCAAACTATGTGCCAGGCAGAAGTCTAGAATGGCCTCTCCTTCTTTATTCCTGTTGTCCCACCCATGTGGACTCAGGCAGTCCTCAATTCTTTTTCTGTCTATCTCAATATGTGCATTTAGATCCCCCATTATCAAAAACAGCTCATGTTGTCCTGCTTTATCTAGTAGGTCCTGAAACTGCTGCCTGAATGCTCTCTTTTCCTTGCTATCACAACCTTGTTGCAGGGCATAGTCTGAGACTATGAATAGTACCCTATCCTTACACTGAAGTCTGATTGTCAGGAGTCTGTCACTAATTCTGATGACTAACCCCCCCCCCCATCTTCTTTGACTCACCCTTACCACAATTGTTACATCATTTCTAGTCTGTCCTCCCCCTGAGCTGCAGTTCTGGATACCAAGCCAAGTGGTTTTGCTACACTGTCCTTATAGGTTCATAGGTCCATAGGCTGGTACTAGGCTATCGGCCCTAGGGCCTATACAAGCCTAGCCATAACAATTCCCTGGCTATTTCTTCCCACATTGTTTACTTCCCTGGACCCCTGTCTAGCAGGACGACTGACATAATCCCAGGGTTGAATTTCCTATCTCCCATCTTCTTCTGCTGGATATAGAGGATGTCCAGCCTCCTCATTACCATCAATCCTTAGTTCACATTTGGCAGGTTGAATGGTTTTACTTCCAACTGTCACTCAAGAGAGCTATCCCAGGTAACCCAAGCCAGGAAACTGGACACAGATTAGCCAGAAGCTTACTGACCCAAGGCTGCTTAGCTTTATGGCAAAAAAGGGGACATAGACCTCTCCCACCATTAGCATGGGTCCCTGATGTAGGACAGAGTAGACCAGGCCCTCAATCCACTAATCACAACCAAATACCCAGGCCTATTATTGGCAACATTAGTAAACATGACCAGATCGCCTAGATCCAGTTTTGTTATACTGTTCCGCCATGGTGCACAGACTGTGATTCATGTTATCCTGTCTAGTAAATACTACACACTACAGTTGATGCCAAAAGAGGTTGGTCTATACAACATTTTTCCTGATAGGCACCATCTAGAGTCTGTGCTGCTGCTTTTAACTCCATTCTTGTGTGATTTTGAAGTAAAAACACCCAGCATGCTTTTGAGAGGTGGGAAGACTTCTACAGAATCACAGGAAAAACATGCATACTCCACATAGGCACTGTTTGGAGGTCAAGACTGAAACTTGTACCTTGTGTAGGGGAGGCAAAGACTTTAACCATTATGTCAAAACATTCCCTCAGTGTAATCCACTGTAAATTTATAGTATGTTCCAAAAATAGGTTTTGCACCCCTTTCTAGCCAATTTTTGGTATATTAATGATCTAAACAGTATGGCTTGTCTTTGAAAGGCTGATGGATACTAATAACCTCACACATTTCAATAAGCCTGTAGAAATTAATATTTTCTCAAACACCTAAATTAAGTATGAGCTTTTACTGTCTTTTTGGTATTCTGAACTGTCATGTGTCCCCACATACTCAGTCTCCCCATTTTGGGGAATATCCAGCCATGTGCACATAGTAGCTAAGTCTCAAATGGGTAGCCTCAAAATAACCTTCTAGCCTTGGAAGGGCATAACCATCCTGGGAGGTGAAGAGCATTAGCTTTTCACAATTTATTCTTTGAGGCTTACCTTTCCATATCAATTTTTTAAGTTGCTTCTCAATTTCATTCTAAATAGAGTTGCTGAGAGCATAGAAAAACAATTGGTCTATATATAATATAAGGAGAACCAGCAACATTTTAATTAGTTGAATCTTACTTTGCAGATCAAGCACTGATAGTTGAAATTCCTTAACCTTTTTAATAATTTTCCTCTTAGTCTCTTCCCAGTTAAATTTTCACTATACAGAAACCGAGGCACCGACCGTCTTATAATAAACAGTTTATAAAAACAATAAAACGGTTTCACTTCATATACTTGAAATGCTAAAATCCTGAATTTCAGCATTTTGAGTGCATGAAGCCAAAACTTCAGAATAGCAAAAGTGCATAAGCGCAAATGCGAGTATGTCGAATCCGCACTTATGCAGTGATGCTACATTATGGGAAGTGTCTATTTGGGATGTTTGTGCTAGGACTTTCAGGTGAGTGAGTGAGTTTATGTGAGCGTTTTTGCAATGTGTGTGTGTGTGTGTGTGTGTGTGTGTGTGTGTGTGTGTGTGTGTGTGTGTGTGTGTGTGTGAGAGGGACTGTAGAATGTGTGTGTTTGAGTTTTTTTTTTTTCTGTGTTTGTGCAATCTTGGAGTTAGTATATATAAGTAGGGGAGTGTGGTGGGTGCAGGGGGCTTCCCCCCATCTTCTGTTTAGTGTACATATGTGCATGTGTGGTGTTTTGTTGTGTTTTTTTTTTTTGTGGTGTAGTGTATGTATGTTCGGGTTTGTGATTTCAGCTTTGTGGGGTTTCAATGTTGTGATGGTTTGACTTCATGTACTTGAAATGCTGAAATTCGGGATTTCAGCATTTCAAGTATATGAAATGAAACCAATAAAACACAGTACAAAGCTTTCAAGTATAATGACTCTCTCATTGCAATGATAAAATCATTCAGTTCAGTACTTAAATAAATAATAAACTGTTGATTATAAGACGGTTGGTGCCTCGGTTTCTGCATATGGGATATTTCTACTTTTACTGTGAGGCCTGTTCAGCTGCTCACCTTAGTTTATTATTTTGTTTCCCAGTTAAATTTTGCTGCAATTATTTACCCATAAAAAGGGTATTCTTGGAGCAGTCTGGAGGTGGTTACAATAGCAATTGTCTTGCCTTCAGTTATTTTGTATCCCAAGAGCATTTTAAAGTTTCAAAACCTCTTCTTTTTCTGGGTCCAAAACAAATAAAATTATATCATTAGCAAACAAAGCACTGTTTCCTGATAACCTCTCCAGTTATAGCCCTGGATCTGTAAACTCCTAATTTTATGTGCTAATGGCACTTAGCAAGGAGCAAGGTTGACAAGGGACAGCCCTGCCCACTCATGAATAACCTTTGAGTATTGCAATTAATTTGTTAGGAACCTTTGGGGGTCTTTCCAACTGTTTTATGTTTGATGAGTACATCCCAAAGGGCTATTATGTTTTGTAATTGGTCTCATTGATGCTGAATACAAGGAGGCAATAACATCTTTACATCTCTATGATATTCTCTTGCAGATCAGCTATGCCATGTGGAAGGATTTCCTGGCAACCATTGCTAAATAATGATCAAAGGAGAAAGAAATATCAATTTATCAATATAAATTTTAATTTGACATTAGGTATTGTCAGTGCTATTTGCTGTGAGGATGGTTTGTTTGCCAAGTACAAAAATGCTGCATCTTTTAGCATTTAATTTAAGCCCATTGTCAATACACTTGATATTTATAACCGTACTTTTATTCTAGAGGGCTTCTGTGAGAGAGGGCAACTTGGCAATGACTCAAAGTTTCGGTCATCCTCAGACGTGGTTAGTTATAGGTCTTGCTTTTTAGACTAGGAAGCAAGGCTATGGAATGCATCATCATGGAACTCATTAACAGAGACATTGGGAACCTCCAAACACTGGACCCTATCCAGTTCCAGTTCAGCTATGTTAAGGGCAGATCATGCCTCCTAAACCTGGCGGACTTCTTTGAGACAGTTACCAAGGCTATAGACGAGGGAAAGGTGGTACACACAGCCTACCTAGACCTCGCAAAGGCCTTTGATACCATTCCCCATTCTGGTATTATAGACAAGCTCACCAGCCTGAACATAAACCCCTACATCACAAGATGTGAAAGCCAGTGTGCCGAACAGTCACAGCCCTTAAGGCTAAACAACACACCTGATACACTTGTAATAGGTGACTCTATCGTCAGGCACACTGACGTCCCGCTCACCAGGCTGAACAAGGAGAAGGTCATGGTGAGCAGCCTGTCTGGCGCTAGGATCCGCCACATAACACAAGCACTCAGGTCACTCCAAGGCAAGTACAAATATGACTCAGTCATTGTCCATGCTGGTGTGAATGACCTGAGACGTACCTCCCTGGACTACATGAAAAGAGACATAGAGGAGCTCTCTGAGCATGTAGCCCAGGCTGGTATGACCCTGACCTTGAGTAGCATTTTACCCTCACCAAGAATGATGCCACAGTATGAAGACAAGATGATCAATTTCAACAATTGGCTTAAGTATTGGTGTCATTCAAAGGGGATCCAATGCCTATCAGCTTGGGATGATATGCACGACAAGCCACGATGCTTTGCTAGGGACGGCTTGCACCTGTCACCCCTGGGCTTTTGGATATTGGCAAAGGCTCTTGCTACCCCCATAGTGCCTTTTTTAGGCAAGGCTCAAAAGACAAACCCACCTCCATAGGTATCACAAGGGATAAGAAACTAAGAGTAATGCTACTCAACGCTAGAAGTCTAAACCTCAAGATGCACGCACTCGAAACTCTCCTTAGCATGGAGAACATCGATATCTGTGCAGTAACAGAAACCTGGTTCAGGGGTCCCGAGAGCACCCCAGCACTACCCAAAACTTGGACCGAACCACAAAAGGAGGGGGAGTATCGATAGTCATCAAAGATACCCACACCTCCAGGTTGGTGGCAAAGCATGAAGCATCAGAGACTATCCATGTGCAACTAACAGTGGGTAAAACTGCCTTCCAGTTTATAGCCTGCTACAGACCACCCTCCCAAACCCAGGAACCCCACTCGGCCTTCCTGAGAACACTGGAAAATATGAAGGTCTCTCCGAACACCATTATATTGGGCGACTTCAACTACCCAAACATAGATTGGGAGCATTACTCTAGCTCCAACACCCTTGCCCAAAGATTCCTAGAATTCATAAACTCAAATGCTATGGAACAACTTGTTACCACTCCCACAAGAGGGGAAAACATACTGGACCTGATCATCACCAACATGGGGACTCTATGCTCCAGACCAGAAGTGTATCCCTCACTGGTAAGATCAGACCATAAACTGATCTCACTGGATATTCACATCCCGACCCCACCCCCTGCCCAGAAAACCACAGTGAAAAACTTCTCTAAAGCAAATTTCACACTCCTCAAAACCGAGGTGGAATCCTTCAAAGCCCCCGGGCCTGTGGAAAATACGGCCCAGACCGCAGAATCCTTTATAAATGCATTCTATGAACACTTTCAGGACTGCATGGATCATGCAATCCCAAATAAAACCAAGACCCAATCCTCCAAAGGCAGACGACCTGTCTGGTGGACCCCAGCCATAAACAAACTATACAATAAGGAAGCTACTACATGATAGAGCAAAATCCCAAAAAGGGAAGGCATCTCTGATCAGTATTAGCAAAAAACTAAGGGCACTCATAAAATCGTCAAAGGCCAGCTTCGAGAGAAAAATTGCACAGGACACTAAGGATAATCACAAGGCTTTCTTTAGTTATGTTAGGAACCTGGGTGGGAATTCCCAGATATGCTCAGAATTAGTCCAAAATGACAAAAAATACACTGATCCCACAGACATTGCCAACATCCTAGATGACAGGTTCAGGGCAAACTCCCCCCCCCACCAAAAGGGCAAATATCTATCCCAGCAGAGTGCTGCCCCCCTGACATCTCAGATGCTCAGGTGGGAGCCGCCCTCTCCAAAGCAAAAACACAGCATCAATGGGACCAGACGGTGTCCCAGGCTGCGTCCTACATGAACTCCAAGAAGAGCTAAACCCAAACATAAAACTACTGTTCAATCTCAGCCTTACTACAGGATATGTACCCAAAGAGTGGCGTACAGCAACAGTGATCCCTCTCCACAAAGGTGGTGCCTCAACGGACCCTGGAAACTATCGCCCCATAAGCCTGACTAGCTTGGTCTGCAAAGCTATGGAAAGGATCATCATGGACCTCATAAGTAAAGATATTGGGGACCTACAGACACTGGATCCTACCCAGTTTGGCTTTGTTAAGGGCAGATCCTGCCTCTTAAACCTGGTTGACTTCTTTGAAACAGTCACCAAGGCCATTGACGAAGGGAAGGTGGTCCACACAGCCTATCTGGACCTCGCAAAAGCCTTCGATACAATACCCCACTCAGGCATTATAGATAAGCTCACCAGCTTAAATATAAACCCCTATGTCACTAGATGGTTTGCAAACTGGCTCAAGGACAGAACCTACATGGTTAGAATTGCTGGAGCCATGTCAGACTCCAAACCAGTTAGAAGTGGCATCCTACAAGGCTCAGTCCTGGGACCTCTCTTGTTTGGTATATATTTCTCGGAGGTACAGGCCAACACGGAAGGACTGTGGCTGACCAAGTTCGCAGATGACTGCAAACTGGGCGCCATAATCGACTCTCCAGCTGACACAAGCATCCTCCAAAAGGGCCTCGTAGAAACAGACAACTGGTGCCAGAGCCATGGCCTCAAGCTAAACACCAAAAAGTGTATAGTCATCCCTTTGGCAAAACAAAGTGCCCACAAATTACCACATAGGTGGTAATCCATTAAGTACAGAAGAAGTAATTAGGGACCTGGGGACCCAAGTTGATAGCAATCTCTCATTTGACAACCACGTGGCCAAAGTGGTTAGAAAAACATTTTATATAGCCCACCTAATCATGAAGGGATTCACATCTAGATTAGGGAGGTCATCGTGCCTCTTTACTCATCCCTCATCAGGCCCATAATTGAGTACAATGCCCCTTTTGGGATGTACCTTACCAAACACCTGCAGCAACTGGAAAGACCCCAAAAGTACCTCACCAAGAGGATCAAAGGGCTCAAACAGATGCCATATGCTGCCCGGTTAAAGAAACTCCAGCTCTACTCAGTGGCATACCGCCTGCTCAGAGGTGACCTGTGCCTGACGTATAAGGCCATGTCCAACCCGGAATTAAGGGACATGCTGCACCTCAAAAAATCCAAATCCCATCGAGCTACATGCTCGAGAGACTTGAACCTCAGCACTGAAATAAATAGGACATGCTGGAGGGACAGATTCATAACCCAGAGGCTCCCTTCACTCTGGAATAAAATCCCAGTCCAGGTTAGGCAGAGTCCCTCATTGACTCTTTTCAAGAGGAATCTTGATGACTGGATGGGAGATCATAGGTTTACCCCGGGTATCACTTCTGTGTCACTGTTAGACAGAGGCACAGTATACTAACCTCGAAAAAGGGCATAGCAAAATTAATTTACAATGGGTGGCGAAAGCCAAACATACTCTGGCTAGGCTTATAAATGCCCTAGGGCAGATAGCCTAGTATGAACCTATGAACCTATGAACTGGCTCACAGACAGAACCCAGATGGTAAGAGTTGCGGGAGCTAGGTCTGACTCTAAACCGGTTACAAGTAGCATTCCCCAGGGATCACTCCTAGGACCCCTCCTGTTCGGCATATACTTCTCAGAGGTAGAGGCAAGCACAGGAGGACTATGGCTCACCAAGTTCGCAGATGACTGCAAACTAGGGGCTATAACTGACTCTCCGGCTGACACAGACATCCTCCAAAAGGGTCTCACTGAGATGGATACCTGGTGTCAAAATCATGGACTCAAGCTAAATGCCAAAAAGTGCATAGTCATCCCCTTTGGAAAAAACAAAGTACCTACAAACTACCACATAGGTGGTAGTCCACTAAATACGGAAGACGTAATAAGGGATCTGGGGACCCAAGTAGATAGTAATCTCTCCTTTGATAATCACATTGCCAAAGTGGTTAGAAAATCCTTCTATGTGGCCCACCTTATCACAAAAGGGTACGCATCCAGATCAAAAGAGGTCATTGTGCCCCTCTACTCATCGCTCATCAGAACCATCATAGAGTACAATGCCCCATTTGGGATGTATCTTACAAGACACCTGCAACAGCTGGAAAGACCACAGAAGTACCTCAACAAGAGGATCACTGGCCTCAAACAGATGCCCTATGCAGCTCAACTGAAGAAACTCCAGCTGAACTCGGTTGCATACAGCCTCCTCAAAGGTGATCTCTGCCTGACATACAAGGCCATGTCCATCTTAGAACTGATGGATATGCTCCACCTAAAGAAAAGCATATCCCCTTGAGCCACACACTCTAGGGATCTAAACCTCACCACAACAATAAATAGGACATACTGGAGGGATAGATTCCTGTCCCAGAGACTTTCCATGCTTTGGAACAAGATTCCAATCTACGTTAGGCAGAGCTCTTCGCTAACACACTTCAAGAGAAACCTTGACAAGTGGATGAGAAACAGAGAGTTTACCCCGGGGATCTCTTCAGTGGCTCTGCTGGACAGAGCCACAGAGAACTAATCTAAGGGGGCAGCGAAAGCCAACACATTCTGGCTAGGCTTATAAATGCCTTTGGGCAGATAGCCTAGTACCTACCTATTAACCTATGAACCTATAAGTCAGAGAATTAAATACCTATCAAAAGCGGCCCCACAACACTGAACCCTTTGGGGGCACCACTGGTTCTCTGAAGCCCCTGCCACCCACATCATGTGAGTTATGTCTTTTAGCTAATTTGCTATTTGTAACACATTTAGTGTATTAGTTATGCTATCATTGTGGATCGTATCAAGTACCTTGGCATAAAAAGGTAGGATGTGTGTACAGTATCATCACTGTCAACTGCTTGTGTTACCTTTTGAGGAAGTTTACTGGGTTCATTGCAAAGGATCTACCTTTCACAAAACCAAATTGCTGCAGATTTTGTCTGAAATCTTTAATGTCTATGTTAATTAAGTTTATTAGTTATAATGGGTTCCTTGGCATTACAAACAATGCTTACCAGGGCATGGGGTCAGTAGCAGGGCCATCTTTATGGAATAACATCACCAGTTCTGTATTGCGTACTTTTATGACTGAGCCTATAGTCAAGCTTAAGCTAAGTGGCTTATGGAGAGGTTCCATCAGGGAATGTTTAGTACTATTTAACAAATAGCCTGGTATGTCATCTGGTCCCATAGAGGCAGTGTTCTTAGTCATGGACATCACTTTCAGTACATGTTCTTTTAGTGATGATGGGTGGGTTGAGAGATACAGGGATCACTTGGTTTTGGATAGTCATCTCAGGAGTAAATGTTTCATTAAATTTGTTTGCCAGTGTATTGGTAATGTTCACCAGGTCTGAGTAAGTTTTGGCATTTAGACTGAGTTCTGTTCATCACTGAATATTTTTTTCTTATTTTTTAACATAACTAAAGAAGTTCTTGGGCTGTCTTCTTAGGTGATCTAATAGTCTTTTGTTTTAATTCTTAGTTGAGTTCCTAATATTTTCCTGCACTGGGGATTTTTAGATGTGGTGTATACTCCAATGCATTATCCTTTATTGCAGAGTTTATTAATGTTACTGAACCACTAGGATGGTTCGGTTTTAATTTCTCATTGTATTTGGAACTAGATGTGGCTGCCAATTTAATAAAATTATTTATAATGATAAAAAGCTCCTCTACAAATGTATTTGCTGAGGCAATTTCTGGGGTGATATTGATGTACACAAATTTCAAGACTTCATCATAGAATTTGAGGAGCTTTAAGTCTTTTAATTCTGGTGTACTGGTTTCTGTGGGGTTGGATAGTTTGAGGGGAAAATGTTACTAGCTTATAGTCTGAATTGACTGGAGAGGAAGTTACTAGTGGATTTTTACATTATGCCATTACATTTGTAAGTATCATATCAGGAATATATTAACTCCTTGTTAGGCTACTAACTATCTGGTCAATTGAGTTTTTATCTATTAGATGTAAACATTCTGTGCATATCCTACATTGGAGGTGAAGATACTCCAAATAATGTATAGATATTTAACATCTGACAGAATGATGGAGTTCTTATTTATGGGGAAGTCATCCATGGCATTTAGGATCCTGACATGAAGTCCTAGGTTCATAGAAGATACTTTGTAATAGGCATGTGATAGACTGATAGCTGATTTTGTTTAGTGTGATTTGGAGTTAAATAAATTCCATTTGTGGTTCTCTGGAAATGTGTCTAGTGGTAAAATGGTCTCTGACAAATGCAGGCATGCCATGACAGTTGCCATTGGGTCTGAAGGCATGGTAGATACTAAACCCACATACTGAGGGAGCATCTTCTGGGCATTTAAACAATGTTTCAGTGATTATAAATACATGGACACCTTCCAAATATAGGGGTGCTTCAAAACTGGGCAGCCTTTTTGTTTATATTTCTGACATTGAGCAGAGCCACCTTAATTTGATCTTGTTTTGATATTTATATATTTGCTACAATAACTATACAGCCACTATGTCCAGACCAACATCAGAAGCACATTATCACCACTGTCTACATGCTACATAGGTACTTCAAGTGTCCACCTATGCCCACACATCACAGTGGCCCCACTGTACTGGTACATAGTGCCCCCTTCATCTGCTGTCTCACTATCCACTTTCAGATCCCTTTACTGATTCATCCTATCTGTCAACTGAAGAAATCATGTATGGCACTACCCATGTTCCCTGTGATGCATGTCTCCACCTTCACAGACCAATGACCGGTAGCCCTCCAGCACCTGGTTGTTTAGACAGCCATGTGCCCATGTGTTCAACACCTTTGCAAATAATGATGGCTATGCCCTTATGACCCTCTCAGCTATCAGTGAAGGTAAAGATGTCTGTTGTCTGATGCACATGGTGACTCTACCATTCCCTAACTTGAATAGCCTGTACAGCACAATGCATGAACCATATTGCTCCATGTGACATCACTCCGTCATTGTTTACTTGGCAAGGCCCACTGAGGTGTCCTAGACACTTCACTTGACTGCTGTATACTGTACACAACAACATGTAGGGGTGTTATGCAGTCACAAGCTATGCTTCATCACCAGCAGAGTCATTTATAGAGGATGATGAGCTGCTGATTGAGGTGTCACTTGCTGCTTTAAGTGCTGAGTGTCCTGATAACACTGGCTGCTTCCTGACGATCATATTTGAATGCATACTGCAAACAGCTGATAGCCTATGGCAGGGTCATACTGGATTGCCTCTCAGACATGTTTATGGTGCTGAATTGGGGTTTTGGCAGGATAAACACACACTCTAATTTATTCCTGGTTTGGGTGCAGGTAGTGTTATACTGATGTTCAGTAATGCTTTGCATGTTCCATAAGGGAATCATCAGCCAGGACTCTCTTGGGTATCCTGCATCACCTAGAGCACAGTAAGGGTATAGGGCAGAGTTCAAACATGAATAAATATATAGTGTCTGTGACTTTGATTATGAGAGTGCACCTGCATTTACCTTCTAGGTGATCCTGTGGGATTCTAAAATGCAGGAGTCAGTGATACAGACAGCTTGTATGCCATATATCAGAATCATGAGCACTGCCAGAGTGGTGTACAGATACATGGTTTAAGAGATCCTGTGTACTGCATATTATCTGTCAAATGATGCTGCACTCCTGAGTGTGTCTTCCTTTGTATAAGATGTCTAGTAACTATGAAATTATTGTTGGTTTGGCAGCCAGTCTGTATTGCATATTACCAGCACACCATTTTTAGTGTAACATGGGCAATTTATTCTTCAAGGGCAGGAAAAGCTGAATTTGTAGATGAAACACTGAAATCCAAAGCTGTTTGCCAGTGGTAATTTCTTGATTTGTTATAGAACTCTTTAATTTGGGATTATTTAGATGGTTTTTACTTCTGCAGGGATTGTGCGTATTGACTGATATTAGTAGATTACAATGGCAGACATTTGATTGGGTTTTTATAGTTGAAATGTTCTGAAATGGGTTATTATTGGTTCATATGTTTGTTTCATTGCTTAATGAAAAAGTGTTTAAAACAACAAATGTAAAAGGAATATAATTTAATACTATCAGGAAGGTGAGTCAAAGAGCACATGCATTTATGCATAGTCCTAAAAATGTGTGCAGGAGGCCCATAGTTTGAAAACAGGTCACCAGTACACTTAATCCGCCACTGGCATTTTCTTTGAAGGTAGGCTTCAATGAAAGTGGGTTTCAGGAGCAGAGAAGTTAATTTTTGCTCAAGCTTTTTTTTTTTGTTTGTTTTTTTTTTTTTTTTGTTTAACAAATGGTTAAAAGTGTTTATGCTATAAAATTTTAAATAAAAGTTTTAAGTTAATTCCAAATATGTGTAATCATTGTAGAAGAAAATACAAAAATCGTATACACATTGATAGGGACAGTGTTTTTGGTAACTGGGGAGAAGCAGCCAAGAGGTGGTACACTGGGATGGAGGGAGGCCCCTGATTCATTAGCCTGCCTAGGGCCCCATTTGACCATGATACGGCTCTGATGGTAAGACCTACAGATACCTTGGTATCAAGTGATAGAGCAGGTGCACACAATCCCTCAGTTCCAATTTGTAGGCCATACATGTTGACCAATGTCAGTATAATACAGTTAAAGCAGTCCATTGTCTCCTGAAATATCAACTGATGCAATGTCATTCTTTGCCAGTACCACTGTCATTGGTAGGTATGGCCACATCACATCCCCAATAATTGGTAACCACACTAATTACATTTTGTGTAAAATAGCTGCCATTGTTCCTTGTATTTTTGTATATGAGACACAGCAACTTTCAATATACCTTTTGCCTTTAAAAGCAGATATGAACAGCTTCTTCACTATGCTCCTGATGATTATGAATCATGATTTGTTTTCTCAGTCTTCATTTGCATGTCATTATGCATTCATTTGTACACCTCAGTTTTGGGGCCTTTCATAACTTTACTCAATTGCACTGCATGTTTCTGTGAATCACTACCTAACTATGGGTTCTGAATACTGAATGCACTGCATTTGAATTAAAATTGAAGTACATTCACAATTTGACTATGAATACCATTCTTTATCTCATCTGAAATGAATTAGCATATATAGATATATTTCAATCTCAGTACTCCAATTTATTAAGATCCAACAAAAATATCATACGGGTGGATAATAAATAACCTTGGATGCACTTTACAAAACCGGGTACACACACTGAATCACTTAAGACATGACAACACTTTATTAAAGTGTAGAAAATAAAAGAATCGAGTGCTTTCATCCCTCTAAAACAGTGACGTCATCAGAATTAATCTAATAACAGTTGGCACTTGCTTAAATAGTACCCGATTAAGCCCTTAAATTATCATTAATCAATTAAAGGGTAGGACACTTTTTTAAAAAATAAATAAATCACAAATATTTATACATAATATATAACAATTCTAAAATCTACTATAATATAGGGAAAAATATATATAAATCAAGCAGCAAGGGGGACCCTAAAAATGCACAAACATTTGTTTAAAAAAGGCTGTAAAGAAATGTTATCATTAATACCAGGGGGTGGGGGTACTTGCTTGCAGCTTCACCTGCCAGACAACCTCCCTTTCCTCTAACCTATTTCTCAAATCACCACCTCTAGGGTCACTATTAATATTAAGTCTGGCAATTCCCTTTTGCAAACCGTACTAAAGATTTAGCTTCGTTGTCCAAAGTTAACTTATTCACTTCCAAAATATAAGGACATTGGGAGCAAACTCTACATCATTTTGTTGTTTACTTCATATCTGAATTAAATTTATTTTGTGCTCCACCTTTTTCAAATTCTACTTTTAAGTTGCAACCTGTCTTATAAACAAATGTGGGTTCACTACCAACTACCAACAATTTCATGCAGCTGTGGGTTCCTTCTAATAATGTTCCAATTTTTATTTATTATTTTTCCTATTGCCCCTGCATAAGGGCCATATTGCACCACTAGAGCTCTATCATATTTACCCTCATTTTCTTCTTTCCTTGCTTCTAAGCCATTTGCTCCCAACAGGGGTTTATATTTTAATACCCATTGTGTGGTCTAAGGACCTGATTTTTTTGACAATAGATGCAGTGGACCTTTTTCATTTATTCCAAAGGATTTTAGAAGTTAACTTCGGGTAACAAAGCTAAATCTTTAGTACGGTTTGCAAAAGGGAATTACCAGGCTAAGACTGTTGTCTCTGTTGCAGTTTGCGGCAGCTGTTTTGCATTCTATGTTGACAAAACTGAAAGGTGTTTCAGGAAGAGGATTTATGAACACCTGTCAAAGGAAAAATATACTTTAAAAATGATCAAAACACGGTAGGTTCAGGTTAAGGCACTTTAATCTTGCAGCAAGGAGACAAAAACGTGCTAATACAGAGTTTGTCTAACTAGAATCAGGAAATGCAGTCATTTTTATACACTTTCTAATAAGACATTGCCTACCAAGCTGACGTAGTGAATCACAAGTTTTGTCATCATTACTTCACAGTCATTGTTTTTACAATATTCTGCTGGTACCATCAATTTTTGTGAGAAACTTCCTAAGAAAAACAATGTGGCCTTGGCTACCACCGGTTAGATATATGCAATGTTACCATTCAAGGTACTATGGCTAATTCGAGCAAAAGCAAGTACAGATTGCAGTTCATTTCTCTAACAGTCCTTTGTCTATGTTATCTCTAAACTTCTGCAGCTGCACATATTCTCATACTTCGAACAGAGCTGATTGTTTAAGATCATTACATTTACAGAATACAGCATTGTTCATTCATTTTTCCTGACCTAGCAGATAATCACCTGCTGCTCAAGTACATTTCCAAAAGGCATAAACATGAATATTGCTGTGCTAGCAATTACTAGGTCAGAGGGCATCTTGCAAGTTTCAGAAAGCACACTGCAGTTTCAAAAAGCATCTTTTCAGTCTCATATGAAACTCAACTGTATATAAAACAGTGTATATAAAATAGAATGAAAAATGTGTTAACTTATTTAGTTTCTAATTAGCATTAAGCATACACACATTAATACACATTTTTCTGACAACACCTGTATAGTATTAGTAAGCATGATGATAACAATCTCCTATGTAGACATTCTTTAACTTGTCAAGATTTTAGCATTTTTAAATTTGCCATATTAGAGTATATTAATAGTGACCCTAAAGATGGTGATTTGAGAAATAGGTTAGAGGAAAGGGAGGCTGTCTGGCAGGTGAAGCTGCAAGCACAGTCACTCCCCCCAGTATTAATAATAACATTTCTTTACAGCCTTTTTTAAACAAAAGGGTTATGCAATTTTTTTTAGGGTTCCACCCTTGCTGCTTGATCTATAAATATATTTCCCTATGATATAGTAGGTTTTAGGAATGTTATATATTATATGTAAACATTTGTGATTTATTTATTTTTTTAAAAAGTGTCCTGTCCCTTTAATTGATTAATGATAATTTAAGGGCTTAATCGGACACTATTTAAGTATGTTACAACTGTTATTGGATTAATTCAGATGAAGTCCCAGTTTTAGAGGGATGAAAGTGCTCAATTCTTTTATTTTCTACATTTTAATAAAGTGTTGTCATGTCTTAAGACGTTCAGTGTGTACCCGGTTTTGTAAAATGCATCCGAGGTTATTATCCACCCATACAATATTTTTATTGGGTTTTGTTGTATTTTTATCATACACCAACGTTTTGTTCAGTTTATTAGGATATAAGCATTTACTTCTTAGTCAACAGGCTATTTATGTTTCCAAATCTCACATAATTTCTCAGATGTATACAAGTTGTTATTCAAAATTTGTTTTTATGCCACCATTTTAATATGTTATGTGTTGAATGCATTTATATTGTATTGTTTGAATGCAAAACTATTAATAAAAAGAGTTTTGACAAAAAAAGAAAGAAAGCAAACTCTACCTGAAAGGTGAGTAACTTGACTTTCCGTTTTTATTTATGTAAGTTAGGTTTGATGGAAAGAATTGAGCTATAGATCATCTGTAGGATTCAAGAAACTCCATGCGAGGTTCGTGTAGAGCCTACACAGAGTATTTCTGTTTCAGTGCCATGCAATGCATATTAATGAAGTGTGACACACTAAAACAAAGGTTCGTGGCACGCAACAGTGTTTTAGCTGCAAAACCTCTTCAGCAATGCAGATGGCATTTCTGCGTAAGGTTGCTGTCTACTAAACCTTGATTGTACTGAATGATTGAGTGACAGCATGGCAATTACTTTCCCTTGTTCAAAATTTGGCAGGGTCCCAAACACATTTAAACTGAGAAAAATCATGCAAGGACCCTGCCATAGATATGTCATTTTGCATTTATTAATTTTATATATTTTACTGTTTTTCTTTTCTCTCTCTTTTGTGTATGTTTGTGAGATACTTAACTCACTTAAACAAAGCTTTGCTGTGCACAACAGTGAGTGACAGCATGGCAATTGCTTTCCCTTGCTTGAAATTTGGCAGGGTATCAAACACATCTAAATTGAGAAAAATCGATCAAGGTACCCTACCATAGATATGTCATTCTGCATTTATTAATTTTATATGTTTTATTGTTTTTTTCTTTCCTCTCTTTTTTTTTTTTCATGTGTTTGCGCAATGCTTATCTCATTTGTGTGGCTGGACAACCCATTTATCAGACATGACTCAGACAGCCAAAAATAGAAACTGGATGCATACCACTGGACATTGCGCAAACCTGGTAAGCGAGGCTGTGCTGTTCTAACACCGTGAAGTTAACAATGAATGGTAATATAGGGGATGTTGTCTAACTAATCCTCTGGCAATACTGTAGGTGGTAAGTCTGCATCTAGAGTGAAAACGGTTCTGGGTTCTAGTACAGGATGAGCAAACTCTTCTTTTACTGTGTTGACATTGCAGGTTATTTAAATGAAGTGTAATATTGATAAGTTTTTTCTCAACCTTCTTGTGTCAAGTGCTGTAAGTATAGGACTACTGTACATTTGGTCCTGGGTTCAGAAACTGTATATTCAATACACTTTTAATGTCGTTTCACATCACATCATATTTACTCTCATTCATAACCCCTGACATAGTCTAGCTAACATTAATATTTACATGTATGGAGGCTGAGACACTAATATTGTGGCAGTTATTTACCTATTTCTGTATGTATTGTGCATATATTATCAAAAGTATGACTGTGGGTATGATATGCAGTATGGTCATGGAAGTATATTTCTGTGATCACATTTGAATCACAGAGTTACACAAGTGGCTGTATATCAAATAACCTTGGAATTGCACTGCTTTTTATTTTTATTTATTTATTTTTATTCAGCTGCGGTGGTGCAGCATAGCATTGTCGCCTCACAGCAAGAGGTTCTCCCATTCGATTCTCGGCTGGAGCGCCTTCTGTGTGGAAGTCTGCATGTCCTCCCCGCGGTCGAGTGGAGTTTGGAAGACCTGCATGAAATGGGCATGCCTTCATTGAAGGTTGGGCATCAAGCTGGCACCTCATCACTGTAAATATCTACTGCCAATCATTAGCGGACTGGAGTTCCGCTGTGGCGACCCCTAACTGGGAAAAGCCTAAAGAACATTTTTTATTGCCCACTGTTGTACATCACATACCATCTCACAAACAGATGCATCCTCGCTAATCATGTTAGTGCGATAGTAAGTGGTGCACAACTTTTTCAAGTGTAGCAAAAACCAGACATTGTGCACTCTCAGTAAGACCAATACTTGAAACTGGTGGAAAAACATATATTTAAAGTGGAATTGGCAGGAAATGCTCATTATACATTGAGCTTGATCTTTAGGGGACACTAGTTGGTGTTGGAGAGAGTGTGCGCTTCTGAGCACAACATTAGGGTGTTCAGGAGACCAAAGTCTTTGTTGGAATCTTATTTAAGGAGTATGGCCCATGCCTTTTGCAGAGGTACTATTCAGGTTCTGAGTATAAGTCTGAAGCCTGGACTAATTTGGCTAGGGCTTTGGCCAGTGCGACAGGAATCCCATGTACTAGTGAGCAATGCCATAATCATTATGACAATCTCCGTAGGAGGAAGAGGGATACTCTTCATCAATGGATCAGGGAATGTACAGCAGGAAACACTCCACAGATGTGTAAGTATAAAATGCATTGACCAGTTGTAAGAGTTATAGCTGAATATAGTCAAAACTGGTATTCATAATGGCATTCAATTTTGCTTTTCTTTTTCCACAGCTGCTGAAGAAAGGGCCTCGAATTTGAGGTCTCATGGAGTGCATTTGGTAGGGATGAGAGAAGCGTGCGGTATGTTTGCATATAAAAAGTACTGTTATTGTAGCTTTATCAGTTAAAGACGGATTACTTGTTATTGCAGACTCTTGTATATAATTGAGCATGCATAGCTCAGCTGTAAAAGAAAGTATGCATGCCTTAATCAGTAGGAAAAGCAATCATTTCAAATTCTCAAATAACAGTGAGCATGCATGTATAAAGTGAAAAAGGAAAGTATGCATGCATTAGTCTGTAGTCCTAAAGAAAAGTACAGTATTACAGTAGTCAGCGGTTGTGGGTTCAAAGACCACACTTCCCAAATATACAGTAGTGTATACAATAGTGTTATGTTTTCATCATTATATACACAGTACTGTTAGCTAATCATCATAATAGCAAGTTACTTTCAGACCTCAATACCTCTAGCATGACTGGCCTGCTGTCAAGTGTAATCATGTATATGTGCAATATATGCACACATGAATGATTGCTGGCTGCAATTTGATCAGTACTACAGTGTCCATCTGTTAGTAACTGGGTAGTCTTAAAATAATAAAAACATTTCTTAGGAGTTGGTAATGTTAAAAGTAAAATGTAACAGAATAGAGTGAAATAATTGTAGAAAGCTTTTGTATATTAATTATGAAGTTAGTAATGTTTCCTGTTCTTTTTTCACTGACCCCACCCCCTTATCTTATTTTTCATTGTTTAATTTGTTTTCATTTTGTTGTTACTATGTATAATTGTGTATTTCTTTGTTTTAATTTACTATTTCTAATTTTGTTTGCATTTATTGTTATATAAATTTGTTTTTTTATTATTGCTATTATTATGATGTTTATCATGCTGCGGTGGTGGTGCTGCGGTGGTGGTGCTGCGGTAGCATTGTCGCCTCACAGTAGGACGCTGTTCGATTCTCAACTAGAGCGTCTTCTGCGTGGAGACATGCGTGAATGGATGTACCTTCTTTGAAGGTTGTGCATCAGGGCTGGCAACTTGGCACGTAAAAATCTGTCTGCCAATCATTAGCGGACCGGAGTTCCGCTGTGGCAACCCCTAACTGGGAAATGCCGAAAGACACAACAACATTATTATGATGTTTCATTTTTATTTTTCTTTGTTCAGCTTTTCATTTTTTATGTGTCTAATTTTATTTAATTTTCATTGTTTTTTTTTTTATTTTGTAATTGTATTTTTATGTTTTCATATTACTACTGCACAGCTGGGTAGGCAGGTCACACATGATTCTCCTACTCTCACCCCACTGGCTACAGCACCAAAGCCCAGCATGCCTGGGCTGCAGCCTAGCAGTGCCTCCTCTGCTCCCCCTGGACTACCTGGACCCTCAGGTAGTTCTGTCAAAGAGGATAGACCTGTGGTCCCCAATGGGAGCAAAGGTGGAGGGGGTCCATTTATCACCTTGGATGAGTTGCCAGGTATGGTGTGTAGGATTCTGCACTGCACAGCGGGCATACGCCTACACCAGATGGAGCACCTGCTTTCCATCCTGGTACAGAGTATCTGTCATAGATGCACATGTTGGGCACTGCAGCTGCCGGTGCAGTGAGGGGACAGTGGTGACAGTCCACTGGGTGAGGACTTTATTCTCATTGTCACCTGTCCTGATGTCTATGAGACCTCGAGTTCCCCACCATGACCCCAACCATGGTGTTTTCCCCCTCTTGTGTCCTTCACCATCCCTATAACTTGTCTTGTATGTCCTGTCCGTCATTAATTGCTTCTTTACCTTGCCAACTTGCCTACAACAGACATGCCTATGTCCCTTCCCAACATTCCTCTCTCACCAAAGGAAAATAAAAGGCACCAGTCCCCCACCCCCAAAAAAAAGCATCCCATACATAGCTCTCCATTTTGCACGTGTGCCACATCTGCACATTCCTGGCCTCCTTTCACTTTGTTTTCCCCCTGCTTACTCCCTATTTCACCACTTTCCTATCTTCTCCATTTCTTTTCTTTAAAGAATCATTACACGATGATGCACAATGCACAGCATAGCTAAGCAATGGTAAAAGGCAGTAGTATCAGTAAACGTATGTAAAATTATCATACACACTTGTAAAATTCATGACTACCCCCCCCCCCCCATTTCGAACCCAGTACCATCTGCCTCCAATAACAATGCATTAACCCATATGGACACAACATTATTTCATTAGCAGTTGTATTTTATACAATCAATATTAACTGTCACATTTTATCTTTATATTTTCCCTTTGTACTACCCAGTGCTTGCTCCTTATATCACCAAAGGCATATTTTCAACATTAACTGTGTATGAAGCATCATTGCATGATAGAGATTAACGTTCTATAAAGCCTTGGTGCACAGTCCTCATTTCTTTGTATAAAGCATGTGTCCACCAAGCTGTGCATCACACAGCCTCACTAAGCAAAGCAAACACAAATTTTAATAAATAACAGAAATAAGAATAGTTGTGACTAGTATTAGCTACAGCCTTATTTAGAACGAGTTCTATGTGGTCAAAAAAGGAAGTTATAGGTTCATAGGTTCATAGGTTCATACTAGGCTATCTGCCCGAGGGCATTTACAAGCCTAGCCCATCGTTTTGTGGCTTACGCCACCCCTTTAGTATGGGGAACTATACCCATTATCACTTCCTGAAGTCAATAACTACCTGAAGCCAAAGTTTCAGTTATGTAGCAGGTGTATGCAACAGCAGTGAAGTCTGTAATTTTCTATTCAGTGTGTAAATTTTATTTATTTATTTAAGTTTGATGACCGGGGAAGTCCACTGGGCCAAGAAGAGCCCGTTTTCAGTGGAGGCCCGGGGAGAAAAGCTCCACAATAATTGGAAGTTAAATTTCACATGTTACAAAAGGACATAGTTCATACAGCTAATTAAACATTTATAGATTAGCTCCATGATATTTGCAATTGGCTTGTCACAATGTTACAAAAATAAAAGACATAATTCAATATAGAAATTTCAACATTTACATAAAGTGAATATTTTTATTATAAACTCAGTTGTAGGTTTAACATTTCAAAATATATAGCTATTAGCTATAGGTAGGTTAGGAAAATATTATGCATGGAGAGGTTAATAGTATATTTCAGACTGGAGAGTATAGTATAATAGATATTATAGAGAAAATTAGTTTTTTGGTAAGGGAGGGATTGTTTTGGGTCAGATGAAGTAATAGTAGAGGTAGTTGGATGAATCAGTGCCTGTTGAACCTGTCCATGGCCAAAGAGTTGGCAAAGTGTCATGCAGGAGGGTTAATAGGGGAAGGCCGGCTATCCCTTCTCCACCTGGTATAGTTGTCTCTTCCTGTGCCATTCAATGGTCAGAGAAGGCACTAAGGTCAACAGATACCAGGCTGAAGACCTGGAAGTTGGTGGGAGAGAAAGTACAACAGTTCAAGGAATTACTCAGGGCTCTGATACCCCAAGAAGACGAGGAAATAGGTGGAGTTGAAGAAAAATGGCAGCACCTCAAAACAGCATGTGTTAGTACTACAGAACAGATATGTCACAAAGCCAGGTATGGAAATAAGGTACGTAAAGAAAACTGGTGGTGGAATGCAAAAGTCCAGGAAGTTTTCAAAAGAAAGAAGGAGTGCAGGAAAAAAATGGGAGATAGAAAAGACTGACCAGGCTAGGACGTAATACTGGTTAGCTAACAAAGAAGTTAAGAAAGGAGTTGCAATAGCAAAAAATAGAGCATCGGAGGCACTCTAACAACTTCTGGAAAGTGAGTCAGTAGGTGATAAAAAGAAGCTATATCAGGTTGCAAGACGAAAACAGAAAGATAAAGAATATAGTCAGACACCCTTCACAAGGGATGCCAGCAACAACATGCTCACCAGTCCAAAGGACATCAAAGATAGATGGAAGTAGTATTTCCAGCAGTTTATGAATGAAGAAAACTCCAAAGAAGCTGTACTGCCTCAGAAACAGCCTACGATGAGAGAAGAAGAGGAACTCACCCTACAAGAAATAAGACTAGCACTAAGGAAAATGAAGTCAGGGAAAGCAGCAGGCTCAGATGAGGTTACAGCAGATATCATAAAGATGTTGGGTGAGATATAGAGAAATGGTTCTTGAGGGTACTCATAACAGTGTGGAGAAAAAGTTGTATTTTGGATGACTGAATAATAAGCAAACTCATGCCATTGTGCAAAAACAAAGGGTACAGCCACAACTGTGGGCAGTACAGAGGCATCAAACTCCTATCACATTGCGTAAAAGTTCTGGAAATGGTGATTGATAAATGGATACACAGACTAGTAGAATATAAGATGGGAGGTGAGCAGTTCATAGGTGTGTACTAAGCTAATGGCCCTGGAGCCTTTACAAGTCTAGCCCATAGAAGTGCCCTGGCATCATGCCGCCCAATGTTAGTTTCCAGTGCCTCTATCAAGTACAGCCACTGGAGTTATCCCCGGGGTGAACTTTCCGTTACCCATCAACTCATCAAGATTTCTCTTGAAGAGGGATAGCGAGGTGCTCTGCTTGGCATGTATGGGAATTTTGTTCCAGAGCATGGCCAGTCTCTGGGTGAGGAACCTGTACCTCCAGCATGTTCTGTTGATTGTAGTAATGAGGTTGTGGTCTCTGGAGCATGTGGTGTGGAGGGATTGGGATTTCTTTAGGTGTAGCATTTCTAACAGAGCTGGGTCAGACATTGCTTTGTAAGTCAAGCAGAGATTGCCTCTAAGTAGGCGATATGAGACAGAGAATAGCTGGAGTCTTTTGAGTCTGTCTGTGTAGGACATGTGTTTAATGCCTATGATCCTCTTTGTGAAGTACTTCTGTGGCCTCTCCAGATGTTGCATGTGTCTAGTGAGGTACATGCCAAATGGGTCATTATACTCGATGATTGGCCTAATGAGGGAAGAGTAGAGAGAGAGACGATGACCTCTTTCTTCCTAGATGCAAAACCTTTGGTAATGAGATGTGCCACATAGAAGGACTTTCTGATCACAGTGGCAATGTGGTGGTCGAAGGAGAGGTTGCTGTCAACCTGTGTTCGCAAATCTCTTATAATGTCTTCAGTGTCCAGTGGGCTCCCATCAATGCGGTAATTAGTAGGAAATGAATTTTTACCAAAGAGGACGATGACGCATTTTTTGGCATTAAGCTTAAGGCCATGGTTTCGACACCAGTCATTGGTCTCAGTGAGGCCTTTCTGTAGGATGTCTGCCTAACTTGGGGAGTTAATAATGGCTCCCAGCTTGCAGTCATCTACAAACTTGGTCAGCTAGATTCCCTTTGTGTTGGGCTGGACTTCTGAGAAGTAGATGCTGAACAGTAGAGGACCCAGAGCCGATCCCTGTGCAACTCCACTCATGACTGGAGTCCACTACTTTCACACTGTGTTCTATCTGTGAGCCAATTTGCAACCCACCTAGTGATATAGGGGTTGATGCCTAGATTGGTGAGTTTATAAATAATTCCCGAATGAAGAATGGTACCAACGGCCTTGACCAGATCAAGGTAGGCTGTATGCACTGCCTTACCTTCATCCACAGCCTTGGTGACTGACTCCAAGAAGTCAACCAGGTTGAGCAGGCATGATCTCCCTTTCACAAAGCCAAATTGCATGGGGTCTAGAGTTTGGACATTTCCTATATCTTTGTTAATCAGATCCATGATGATGCGCTCCATAGATTTACATATCAGACTCATCAGGCTAATGGGGTAATAATTCCCAGGGTCTGTAGTTGCTCCCCCTTTATGGAGAGGGATGACTGTAGCAATGCACCATTCAGTAGGGACAAAGCCTGAGATGAGGCTGTGACTGAACAGGGTACACAGATGTGGTGCCAGTTTACTTTGTACTTCATGTAGAACACAGCCAGGGATATTATCGGGTCCCATGGAAGCTGTATTCTTGGCCTTGGACAATGCAGCTTTAACCTGTGCTGCAGTAATGTTGGGTGCCTGGCATTCTTCCAGTGTTGTGATTGGTTCTTGGGGGGGAGGGGTAAGAATCTGTCGGCCAGTATGTTGACAATATCTGTTGGCTCAGTATAGGAGGTACCATTGTGCAGTAACTCAGAGCAAATCTGGGTATTGCCATGGAGGTTCTTGATATAACTATAGAAGGCTTTGTGATTGTTTTTAGTGTCTGCCACAATTCTGCCTTCATAGCTGGCATTGGAGGATTTGATGTGGGATCTCAACTTTTTGTTGAGGCTAATAAGAGAGTTTTTTCAGTCGTGGGACTTCACCTTTTTCTGTAACAGTTTCTTCCTTCTGTTGTAGAGTTTATTAATGGCAGGTGACCACCAGATTGGCTTCCTTTTTTTTGGAGGAGAGCTTCTAGGTTCTGTTGGGTATGGCTAGTTCCATGCATTTATGTACATGTTCGTACAGTGCACTGGTGTATGATTTGGCAGTCATCCTGCTATTTTCCATTGACATGGGTACTGTGAAGTAAGCCACCTCTGTTTTTAGGACCCCAAAGTCAGCTTTGGAGAAGTTTTTCAAGGTGGTTACCTTTGTGGGGGGGGGGGGGGTGAGATGTGGATTTACATGGTGATTAGTTTATGGTCAGATCTGACCAGGGAGGGATTGACTATTAGTGTAGAGCAACGGTCATCCATGTTTAACCAGGTCAAGGATGTTGCTTCCTCTAGTGGGAGTCAGGTGACCCCCCCCCACCTGATGGACAAAGCAGAAACAAAATTGCTGAAAGTTTCAGTGAATAGGACCTTCAACTTTTTTTAAGGGAGCATTCCCCCCTTGCACTCCCTCCCATATGGGGTAAGACCCTCCCCACACACACACACACGAATTTTATATACCAACTGTCAGAGATCTCGACAGCTCAGCAGAAGATTCACCCAGACTTGTAGATATTGGTGCTGATGTGGATGACAGAACAAGTGTGTCCCAAGAACGTCCAAATATGCTATATATAAGGCATTAACTGTCATTCTAGACATCTTTATATGTTAATGCTTGTATACTTCTGATATATCTGGACACATCAAGATGTGTTGCTTAGAAGACACACACAGTCCAAAAGAGAATGTAGGTGGGGACTGGGCAGCTTGATTGGTTCTGAGATATTTCTTAAGGGGCAGATAGGCAAGGCATTACTCTCTGTCCTTGTGTCATTTGCATTGTGATTCTTATTAGCCTTCTTTCCACTGCCTTCCTCTTTTTTAGGGACATCAGCATTAATATCTGAAAGACCACCTGCACATGGTAAACACAAACATTCTTTAATTAGATGTAGATCTGAGGAGAGAGTAATTATTGCATCCCTTTAGCATCTGAAATTGTTTAACATGAGTGTCTAGAACACAGTTTTGATCATTTCTAATCCCTGTTTCTCTCATTCTTGTGTTTGGTACTTATTATAACAGGTTATCCTGACAGTGGCAGTGTAGCACTTGTACCACCTGATGTTAAAGTATCAGTAGGCTCTGATGATAATGGTGGCAATATAGAGACACAGTCAGGGGGTACAGAAATTCCATCTCACACTGAGGTTATGGCTCACACATCATATCCCCTGCCCTTATTTTATACAAAGTCAGTATCCCTACACAAACCCATTTCACTAAGCCTGCAGATATAGGAGAAGTTGAAGGTGACAAAGATGATATTGGTAGGATAATTACTCTAGTTGGAGAGCTGGTTGAGTCTGCCCATAGTCATCGTGAGGACATGGTATCACACAAGAGGGTTGCTAGAGGTGGTCGGGGGAGGCCTACTGTCCACCCTCCTCCTAATGCTGGTGTGCCATTCTGTGCCACCAGTTATATCTTTGTATAGGGCTGTCATGGAGGCACAGGCATGTTCCACCAGGGCCTCTGAAGAGATAGTGTAAGTTGTAAACATGGTGCATACTGACAAGTGTGATTGCCTCAACCACATAGGTGACTCCTTGGATAGGATCGGTGACACACTGGATTGGATAGTCTCTGTAACTGAACATCTGCAAATGAGAGTTCACATCCACTTGTCCATAGAGCTGCAACATATTCTGGTGATAACTAACGTGACAGTGCCAGATTTCACTCCCGCGGTGGCACTACTTTCACTGTTCTGTCAATGATCGAGGTGTCCAGACCCAAACTTTGTAGGCCACAGCTCATACAGCAAACATCGTTCATGTTCAATTAGCACCCTGACATCAAACCAAATGTAGAAGTGGCAGTGCAACTCCTGGCAGAGGCAGTTCTCATGGCATGAGCAGCTACACGGAACTGACAACTCTACCATGTATAGGTCACACCTGTTCAACATGCCAGGATGTAGTGCTACCACACAGCTTGATTGTGTTCATGCAGACACACACACATACACACACATGCACACACACACATTCTTCACTAAAAGTGCTCATACCACGCATGCAAGTTAAGTAAACTTTGATGTTGATTGCAATGCATCTCCTGTTACAGGCCATGAGAAATCCTCTACTTTAATGAATGTCTGTGTTTCTTAATTGTTCACACTCACTAATTTGGTGTCAGCCTTGGCCTCCTGCCTTCCCCCACCCCACTCCCACCTCGTGCAAATGATAATGACTGCGATGTGCTTTTTGTTCATTTTGTTTTGACTTAGGGTTGCATATATATCTGATGCACAGAGTGGATAGCTCACAATGTTGATTTTATGCATATGTATTACAGAAGAAAATGTGGGATGTTTTCGTACATGCTCATTTCTGAATGATTATTTCAGTTAGT
>NC_056733.1:1520189358-1520307941 GCF_019279795.1 Protopterus annectens
CTTTATCCCCCCACCCCCCATTGTGGGGGGCTGTGCCCCCCACCCCCCCTAAGTATATATTCTAACTCCAGGGTCGCACTGCAGTGGGGAAGGGGGCATATCCCATTTTCTTGCCAATAATACTTGTCAGTCAAATTCAGTGTCGGCCAAATGAAGTGTCGGTCAAATGACATTTCGGTCAAATGGGGTCGGGCAAATGAAAGTTCGGGCAAATAAAGTAGACCCAGATATATATATATATATATATATATATATATATATATATATATATATATATATACACACACACACACACACACACAGACACACACATATATATATATATATATATATATATATATATATATATATATATATATGTATAAAAATACATACATACATACATATATATATATATATATATATATATATATATATATATATGTAAAACTCCATATTTATGCTCAGTCTTTCATACTATTTTGGGATTTTCTTTTAAAAGTCTCAGAATAACAAGAAATTAGAGAAACTTGCTGTTGTATCAAGGTCAGAGAGGGTGCCGACATAAGTGAATTTTGATATCTCATCATAGAGTAGGTTGTGGTTGGCATCTTTATAATCCTTAAACTCAGTGGGATTTGCTGGATGAGTTTAAAGGTTACTATACCCACACACACACACACACACACACACACACACACACACACACACACACACACACACACACACACACACACACATACACACACACACACACAGACACACACACTTCTTAACACGGAGACCAGGGTGTTAAGCTACAGAACTGAAATATGTTATCTAATCCAGAGAATTTCCATACATTTCTGTTAAGATTACCAGCAATAAAAGTTTAAATGAACTGAGTGGACTTCAGGAGGGGATACAGGAGGTTGCAGGAACATTTTATTTATTTAAGTTTGTTTACAATAATATTGTGCTGATATACATTCCACAGTTGTCTTTCATAGGACCTGATAATATATCTGGTTGCTTAATTAATGGTGCTAATCTACAAGATCTACAACAACTGGAAAGGCCACAAAAATACCTCACAAAGAGGATTACTGGCCTCAAACAGATGCCCTACACAGACCGACTCAAAAAAGTCCAGCTTTACTACATCGCATATCGCCTACTCAGAGGCGATCTCTGCCTAACATACAAAGCTATGTCAAACCCAGAGCTGTTAGACATGCTCCTCTTAAAGAAATCTCAATCCCTCCGAGCTGCACGCTCTAGGGACCTAAACCTTGTCACCACAATAAACAGAACATGCTGGAGGGATAGATTCCTGTCCCAGGGACTTCCCATACTCTGGAACAAACTACCTATCTATGTCAAACAGAGCTCCTCATTAGCACTCTTCAAGAAAAATCTTGATGATTGGATGGGTAATAGGAAATTCACCCCGGGGATCACTTCTGTGGTTCTGCTTGACAGGGGCATAGGAAAATAATTTTCTTGGGTGGCGAAAGCCAGGGTACCTTTTTGGCTAGGCTTGTATAGGCCCTAGGGCCAGTAGCCTAGTACCTACTTATAAACCTATGAACCTATAAACATGCCCTTGCTGACACATTCCTTAAACTGTTAACCTAAGTTCTGTTCATAGGTTTATACTAGGCTATCTGCCCTAGGGCATTTATAAGCCTAGCCAGAATGTGTTTGGCTTTCGCCACCCATTTTAAATTTATTTTGCTATGCCCTTTTTCGAGGTTAGTATACTGTCTAACAGTGACACAGAAGTGATACCCGGGGTAAACCTATGATCTCCCATCCACTCATCAAAATTCCTCTTGAAGAGAGTCAATGAGGGACTCTGCCTAACCTGGACTGGGATTTTATTCCAGAGTGAAGGGAGCCTCTGGGTTATGAATCTGTCCCTCCAGCATGTCCTATTTATTTCATTGCTGAGGTTCAAGCCGCTCGAGCGCGTAGCTCGATGGGATTTGGATTTTCTGAGGTGCAGCATGTCCATTAATTCCGGGTTGGACATGGCTTTATACGTCAGGCACAGATCGCCTCTGAACAGGCGGTATGCCACTAAGTAGAGCTGGAGTTTCTTTAACCGGGCAGCATATGGCATCTGTTTGAGCCCTTTGATCCTCTTGGTGAGGTACTTTTGGGGTCTTTCCAGTTGCTGCAGGTGTCTGGTAAGGTACATCCCAAAAGGGGCATTGTACTCAATTATTGGCCTGATGAGAGATGAGTAAAGAGGCACGATGACCTCCCCTGATCTAGATGTGAATCCCTTCATGATTAGGTGGGCTATATAAAAAGTTTTTCTAACCACTTTGGCCACTTGGTTGTCAAATGAGAGATTGCTATCAACTTGGGTCCCCAGGTCCCTAATTACTTCTTCTGTACTTAATGGATTACCACCTATGTGGTAATTTGTGGGCACTTTGTTTTTGCCAAAGGGGATGACTATACACTTTTTGGCATTTAGCTTGAGGCCATGGCTCTGGCACCAGTTGTCTGTTTCTATGAGGCCCTTTTGGAGGATGCTTGTGTTGGCTGGAGAGTTGATTATGGCGCCCAGTTTGCAGTCATCTGCGAACTTGGTCAGCCACAGTCCTTCCATGTTGGCCTGTACCTCTGAGAAATGTATACCAAACAAGAGAGGTCCCAGGACTGAGCCTTGTGGGACACCACTTTTAACTGGTTTGGAGTCTGACATGGCTCCAGCAATTCTAACCATGTGGGTTCTGTCCTTGAGCCAGTTTGCAATCCATCTAGTCACATAGGGGTTTATATTTAAGCTGGTGAGCTTATCTATAATGCCCGAGTGGGGTATTGTATCGAAGGCTTTTGTGAGGTCCAGGTAGGCTGTGTGGACCACCTTCCCCTCGTCAATCACCTTGGTGACTGTTTCAAAGAAATCAACCAGGTTTAAGAGGCAGGATCTGCCCTTAACAAAGCCGAACTTTATAGGATCCAGTTTATGTAGGTCCCCAATATCTTTATTTATGAGGTCCATGATGATCCTTTCCATAGCTTTGCAGACCAAGCTAGTCAGGCTTATGGGGCGATAGTTTCCAGGATCCGTTGAGGCACCACCTTTATGGAGAGGGACCACTGTTGCTGTACGCCACTCTTTGGACACATATCCTGTAGTAAGGCTGAGATATAAAAAAGTAGTTTTATGTTTGGGTTTAGCTCTTCTTGGAGTTCATGTAGGACGCAGCCCGGGACACCGTCTGGTCCCATTGATGCTTTGTTTTTTGCTTTGGAGAGGGCGGCTCTTACCTGAGCATCTGAGATGTCAGGGGGTCAGCACTCTGCTGGGATAGATATTTGCCCTTTTGGTGGGGAGGGGGGGAGACGTTTGCGCTGAACCTGTTAGCTAGGATGTTGGCAATGTCTGTGGGTTCATTGTATTTTTTGTCATTTTGGACTAATTCTGAGCATATCTGGGAATTACCACCCAGGTTCCTAACATAACTAAAGAAAGCCTTGTGATTATCCTTAGTGTCCTGTGCAATTTTTCTCTCGAAGCTGATCTTAGACAATTTTATGAGTGCCCATAGTTTTTTGCTAATACTGATCAGTGATGCCTTCCCTTTTTGGGATTTTGCTCTATCATTTAGTAGCTTCCTCCTTCTATTGTATAGTTTGTTTATGGCTGGGGTCCACCAGACAGGACGTCTGCCTTTGGAGGATTGGGTCTTGGTTTTATTTGGGATCGCATGATCCATGCATTCCTGAAGGTGTTCATAGAATGCATTTATAAAGGATTCTGCGGTCTGGGCAGATTATCCACAGGCCGGGGCTTTGAAGGATTCCACCTCGGTTTTGAGGAGTGTGAAATTTGCTTTAGAGAAGTTTTTCACTGTGGTTTTCTGGGCAGGGGTGGGGTCGGGATGTGAATATCCAGTGAGATTAGTTTATGGTCTGATCTTACCAGTGAGGGATACACTTCTGGTCTGGAGCATAGAGTCCCCATGTTGGTGATGATCAGGTCCAGTATGTTTTCCCCTCTTGTGGGAGTGGTAACAAGTTGTTCCATAGCATTTGAGTTTATAAATTCTAGGAACCTTTGGGCTTGGGTGTTGGAGCTAGAGTAATGCTCCCAGTCTATGTTTGGGTAGTTGAAGTCGCCCAATATAATGGTGTTTGGAGATACCTTCATATTTTCCAGTGTTCTCAGGAAGGCCGAGTGGGGTTCCTGGGTTTGGGAGGGTGGTCTGTAGCAGGCTATAAACTGGAAGGCAGTTTTACCCACTGTTAGTTGCACATGGATAGTCTCTGATGCTTCGTGCTTTGCCACCAACCTGGAGGTGTGGGTATCTTTGATGAATATCGATACTCCCCCTCCTTTAGTGGTTTGGTCCAAGTTTTGGGGCCAAAAAGCATGGTATGAGGTATAACCTGGTAGTGCTGGGGTCTCTCGCGAGCCCTGAACCAGGTTTCTGTTACTGCACGGATATAGATGTTCTCCATTCTAAGGAGAGTTTCGAGTGCGTGCATCTTGAGGTTTAGACTTCTGGCATTGAGTAGCATTACTCTTAGTTTCTTATCTCTTGTGATACCTATGGAGGTGGGTTTGTCTTTTGAGCCTTGCCTAAAAAAGGCACTATGGGGGTAGCAAGAGCCTTTGCCAATATCCGAAAGCCCAGGGGTGACAGGTGCAAGCCATCCCTAGCGAAGCATCGTGGCTTGTCGAGCATATCATCCCAAGCTGACAGGCATTGGATCCCCTTTGAATGACACCAGTACTTAAGCCAATTGTTGAAATTGATCATCTTGTCTTCATATTGTGGCATCATTCTTGGTGAGGGTAAGATGCTACTCAAGGTCAGGGTCATACCGGCCTGAGCTACATGCTCAGAGAGCTCCTTTATGTCTCTTTTCATGTAGTCCAGGGAGGTACGTCTCAGGTCATTCACACCAGCATGGACAATGACTGAGTCATATTTGTACTTGCCTTGGAGTGACCTGAGTGCTTGTGTTATGTGGTGGATCCTAGCGCCCAACAGGCTGCTCACCGTGACCCTCTCCTTGTTCAGCCTGGTGAGCGGGATGTCAGTGTGCCTGACGATAGAGTCACCTATTACAAGTGTATCAGGTGTGTTGTTTAGTCTTAAGGGCTGTGACTGTTCGGCACACTGGCTTTGTGAGATATGTGTTGCACGTGTTTTGTTTTGGGGTAGCGATTGCTTGTGTGTCTGCTTTGGAGGTCTCTGCTGCTTAGGTAGATCTTTATTTAGAGCCTCCGAGTATGTTTTTGTGTGATTATGTGTTTGGTTTGCTGTCATGGTAGGTCTATGTGAGACTGGAATTGTAGTGAGTGTGGTTTCCTTCTCCTCCTGACTGGTTATGCCAGTACTGAGTTGAGAGAGCTTAGCCTCCAGTTTGGCTATATGGTTGCATCTCTCACATGTGTTGGAATTTGTTGGAAGGAGGAGAGGGTTGTCTGTGTACATGAGGCAGTTGTAACATTGCCTCAAGTTTCCCAGATTCACCAGCTGAACCGGAGAGGAGATTGACAACTGACCTTTGGACATGCTAGAATAATATTGGGAATTCCTTAATAATTGAAAACAAGGGCCAGTGGGGAGTGAGGGTGTAGTGCTTTTAATTTTTAGTGCTGAGTTATATAATTGCTTTAGTGAGCAAGTGCCAGGTAACTTAAGTGCAATGTGTTACAGGTAACTTAAATGCAAAAACGACAAACAGTAACTTTCTTTCAAGTGAAACAAGGAAATAAGTACAGTAAGCAATGCAGATATCACTAGTGATCCACAGAAGCACTGAGCAGAACTTGGAAAAAAATTATGACATTTAAGAGGAATTTTCCTGGTAAAGGCATATATAGAAGGAAGTGTTTATTCTCAAGAAAATGAAAGCAGCCTCTTTTGGCCAACTACATTAGCAATGATGGATGAGTTTTACAAAAAGAATGAAGGGTGTAAATGTCATAAGATGACTAACTAGTGTTTTGTGCCAGATGGAAAGAAAAGTATGAACAGAATTATATTTAATGTTTGGGAGGATTCAGAAATAACCAAGTATGTGTCATTGTGTGGGTATAGCCTGTTGATTTAGTAACAACTGAGTTCATAAGTTTCAAACCTCCCTTCATCTACTATCACCTCTGATCACTAGCATTATTAGAACAAACACTAAACTTGTATAAACACTTTATGACTTGTACTTTTAAGTATGCTCTCTGTATTACTTTTGACTTTATCTATATTTTAACATTTGTGTTTTTAAACGTATATTCCCTGATTTGGTATTTTTGTATTTGTATTTTAAATGGTATATTTATGCTTTTGTATACTGTATATTCCATATTGTACTTATGTTATATTCTGTTAACTGGTTTTAAAGATTTTCTCTCTGGGCCTCCACTGAAAATGGACTCTGCTTGGCCCTGTGGATATCCCTGGTCATCAAACTGGAAATAAATTAAATAAGCAAATAAATAAATAAAGTGCAAGCCAATATAAAAGGAGGAACTAAATCATGTAATGAGGAATAATATTATATCACTCTAGATAAGAAGGAAATACCCTAGAAGTATTTCTTGACTTGAAAAAATACTGTGTAAAAGTTGGTCATCAGTGTGCAGTCCAGTTGTTATTACAATAATTAAATAAATGTATTTCATAATGCAAAAGCAGTTTTTATTTGTATTTCCTTTTTTATGATGGTCTGATGCATCTCCCTTTGTGACAGGTAGATGTTGGTAAAGTGTGGAAGAAAACCAAGTCACTTATACACTGATATTTCTAAAAATAATTCAGTTTAGAAGTACATGCATTCACTTCCGCTATGTTTGTTGATGCATAATCAGTCAGGAAAAACAATGCTTGAACTCAATAGGGCAAGAAAATACCTAAATGACATTTAAATAAGCATTTTTGCAGGGTACCGCAAACAGTGATCCCATATGCTGAAAGCATCCAAGTGTCAATGTCTATCAGTTGTCCTTAGGTAGGTACAACCCAGCTGTGTAGCCTGCAGTTTTTTGTAGGAAACCCATACATCCTGTAGTTCTTATAATAAGCATATTTAGGTAAATTTATTTATTTATTTATTTATTGACATTTGTTAGCCAGGTTAGCCCAGCTGGGCTTGTAGCCTGTTTTCAGTGTAGACCCAAGGCAAAAAGCTCCAAGAAACAATACAGTTTACAGAAAAATGACACCATATACATTCATAGTATGTTAAGAAACTAGTAATACAATAATAATAGAAATTCAACCAGCAAAATGCACACCTGTGATTATATTTATCCTACGTTTACAGACTAGAGATTTATTTACATATTTACAACAAGAGTTTGGACAATTAAAATGAGAGTAAAGTAGAGAACCATCTGCTGATAGAGGGAATATATTGTTGAGAGCGGGTTACAGACATGGTTCCCAAGCAGAAGACAGGAGTTAGGTTGGGGCTTGGCAAGGACAGATTTTGGTATTAAGAAGATGATGTTTGAGTTTTTCTTTAAAGTGAGATGGGTGAATGGTGGAACATATGTCTCTAGGAAGTTTGTTCCAAGTTTTGACGATGGAGTGTTAATATAAGAGCTTGCCTACTGCTTTTTAGGTTGGTAGGTGTGTAGTAGTTGCTGATTGGAAGCACGGAGAGTGCAAGAAGGTGTGTAGATAGAGATGAAAGAAGAGAGAGCAAAGCAAGATGAAGGTTTGTAGAGAATGAAGTGTAGCATTTGAAGTTGTGATAGCAAAAATAAATTGGGGGATTCTTGCCAGTGGGGAGATGAAAGGGCTAGGCAGTGATGTGTATTGTAAGTAGAGTCTGTGATGAATCTGGCTATCTTGTGGTAAGTTTGTTAAAGGTTGCTGTTTGAATGCTGGTGAACACAGGGGCAGCATAATGAAGGGAGGGAAGGAGGAGAGCATGTCCAAGGGAGACTCTAGCATTTGGAGTTAGACATTTTTTGTTACGATAAAGCAGACCTAGTTTCTGTTTGTCTTTTTTATACATTGGAGAAGGTGCATATTAAATTTTAGTTCATCATCGATGATGACTCCAAGAAGTTTTGTGTGAGCTTCAGGTTTAATAGTTGTGTTATTAGAGGAAGTGATAGAAAAGGAGGACTTGTGGTGAGAAAGAGAGCTGGGGAGAAATAGTAATAGTTTGGTCTTTTTAGAGTTGAGGATGAGTAGGTTACTGGTTAGCCACTGTTCGGTAGCTAAAAAGGTATGCTGAGTGAGTGCATGGAGTTCAGAGATGTTGTCTGAGATGGAGATGAGAGTGGAATCGTCAGCATATTGGATGAGGAAGGATTGTTTACAAGATGTATGGAGGTCATTGGTAAAAATATTGAACAGGAGGGGGCCAAGGATGGACCCTTGGGGAACTCCAGTTGGGATAGGTAAGAATGGCAAAGAGGAAGAGAGCCATTTAACAGACTGCTGTCTGCTGGATAAGTAACTGGAGAACCATGCTAGGGAGGAGGAAGATAGATTGAGGCTTGCAAGTTTAGATAGTAATAGGTGATGGGAGACAGTGTCAAATGCTTTGGAAAGGTCTAGGAAGAGACAAGGGATAAGTTTGGTGTTATCCAGGGCCTCAGCAATGGTATGAGTAAAGGATAGGAGGGCAGTAGTGGTACTATGGTTTGACGAAAACAATGCTGGGTGGGTGTGAGAAGATTGTGGTGCAGGAGGTATTTTAGAAGTTGTGAGTGGATGCATTTTTCGAGAAATTTAGAGAGGGGGATAGGATAGCTATGGGACAATAGTTAGATGGGTCTGTAGTGTTACCACCTTTGTGTAGAGGTGTAGTGAAAAAGGATTTCCAAGGGGTAGGTACAGTGGATTCCTGAATGGACCCTATTGATTAGTATAGACACTGGGTAAGCTATTGAATCAGCTGCCAGTTTGAGAAAAGTAGGAGGTAGATTATCAGGGGAAGGAGAGCAGAGCTAGAGTTTGAGAAGAAGGGATTGGATGTAGGAAGTAGGAACAGGGTGTAAGGAGAAAGTATTAGCCATTGATGGGTTGGGAGGGGTAGTCAGAGGAGTAGTGTTGCCACTGGATGGTAAGAGTGCTTGAATAGTATCAATAAAGTGTTTATTAAGTAGGGTAGCTGTTTCCAGAGGGGTTGGGTTTGAGGGGCAGCCTGGAGAAAGAATTTTATTGATGGTCGACTAGAACTTATGAGGGTTGGATTTGTTGTTTAGTTGGGCAGTGGTAAAGAAGGACTTTTTATCAGCATTACTTTGTTTCTTAGTAAGATTTCTGAGACGTCCATAGTTATGAAGTGAGGATAATTCCTTAGTTTTGATCCAGGATTTCCAGGCTTTATCTTTTTGAAGCTAATGAATTTAGTTTCTTTGGAAAGCCAAGGAGCATAATTGGATTTTATTCTAATCTTTCTAGAGGGAGCTAGGGAGTTCAGGAAGATGCTATTGAAACTATTTATTGCGTTATTAAGAGAGACGTGTTTAAGGACAGACCAGTCAATGGAAGATAGAATAGCGATGAATTGAGTTGTATTGCAGTTTGAAAGTTTGCAACAGTCTCTATAGAGGAGGTTTGGCAGGTTGGGAGGCATATCTAAGTACAGAGGTGGGTAGGTGATCACTAAGTTGGTCTGGTAGAGTAGAGCAGCAGGGTTATGATAAAGGTTAGGGGAGTTGGTTAGTATCCAGTCAATTACAGAGCCAGAAGCTAAGTTTTTGTGGAGTCGAGTTGCGGAAGTTATTAGTTGATGGTAACCATGCAGATGTATACTAATTTGAGGGGACTCATTTTTGAGTTTGGACCAGACTAGATTGACATCTCCTAAGATGAGGGTTTCATGGGGTATATTATGGGAGAACCAGGACAGAATTTTCTCTAAGGTGGGCAGGTTGTTCCCAGGAGGGATAGAGTTGGAGGCAATAGCTAGTTTTTTGTGTGGGTTTAAGTGGGAGCTGACGATGATGAGTTCAGCTGGGTGAAAGTCAGGGATGGGTGTGGGAAGGAGGAGGGAGAGGTTGAGGGTATTAGAGTGAAGGATGGCTACACCACCACCTGTTTTTGGGAATCTTTCTGAGCGGTTATCGAATTGATACATAATAAAGCAAAATAGCTTGCAGTAGTCTTAAAAATAAAAGAAAAGAAAACATACTATTAAAACTGTTTCGAGAACATATTTCTAGAATTACCATTGTTCTGTAAAAAACTAGGGCAGGTTGCAGAAACAGTTATGCAGTAACAGAGGTCACTGCCAAAGTGACATGATGAATAATAGGGAGTCCATAAGGAACTGGGAGGAAGCTAAGGCAGAACCTGCTAATAATGAAAGAATACTGAGAGGTGGAGCAACAAACCAAAGTGAAGTGAGTCTATCAACAGTCAGTATATCATACATGACCTATTAAAGTATGCAGAGTACTACAGATGTGTCAATGAGAGTAATGGCAAGACACCAAAATTAAGTACAATCACTGAAACCCAGAAAATAAACCGAACCACTTATATAGAAGCAAACAGGTTTACTGAAACATTGTGGGGAGTTATATGTGTACATAATACATATTAAAACCCGCTACCATGAAAGGAAAACAAAGTACAATAGTGCAATTAAAACTCATATGTAAGCACAAAATCATACTGCAAAGAACCAGGTTAGTCGAATATGGAGCCATGCTGGAGAATAAGGCAAGGCACAGGAGGTGCAATCCTGTGTCAACCCAAACCAAATTCCTTGACTGAACAATGGAGTGGAGGTTTAGACATGCCTCCAACATAGGTACATACATACATTCTAACATCCCACTTGAGATTCAAGACAACAGGGTTAAATGCAGTGAGCTATTTTGGCAGATGACACCCCCGATATACATAAGTGTACCACATCAAAAACTAAGTAGGCAAATGAATCCAAGGAAAATAGCAATTTAAAGCAAAGGAGAAAAGTGATGGTGGGAAGACAGAAGACAATGCACATGTGCAGTATGTGGTATAGCAGCCATGCTCAGAGACTGTGAGGCATACAGGCTGCACAGCATGCATGGAATGCCAAAATATATGGCAATAAACAAAACATCAACGGAATAGTGAGGTACTCCACACATCTGCCGGCAGCTAAATAGACATGAGTAAACTCCAAAAGAGACACCTTTGACTCCATAAGAGATACAGAGATATTGGAATTGTACAACACTTGAGCTGCTTGCATAGTCTTGGAGAGGCATGGTATATAGAGCTGCCACCTATGATGAACAAGAAGCATGTCACTGCTGTAATAATTCCATCAATAAGAGGCCATGATTTCCTAAGAGTGTCATCTGATATGCCTGGAAGACAGACACAGGAGGACATCAGGTGGATATGATACATTAGGTTTAGTGTCCTTTCGTCAATGGTCCATTTTGTCAAAACTATGGGTTAAAGAGGACTAAACATAAGTGTTTCTGTTATGTAGGTGGAGAATCCCCTCCATGGAAAAACCTTTGCTATTCCCTGCCTACTTAGTTAATTTACTCATTCTGAAGTATGTTTCAATGAAACAGTCCTTCAATGAATCAAGACTTGGTTACATATCTGAATATCCATCAAAGGATCAATTCTTGTAGGACAACAGGCATAAACATAACCCTGGAACAGGACAAAGAGCACCATGATGGTCACTGGGTAGAGAAGAAGGCATGTCTGATGTAGTATAACTTATATCAATGCCCATGGGCAACATGTATCATTTCTGGAACACAGGTGCATGAGAAAACTTCACGATCAGTTAAAGCAGGGCTGGCAAACACAGAGCTTAGGAAAACACCACACAGCAAAATGATGCCTGGTCACAGTGGCAACCATGACAATAGGTCTGCAACATGAGGAATAATGTATGAGACGACTTAAGCAATTCTCTGTCAGATGGGACAGCTAGACACAGGTCATCACCACTGACCGCATTTTTTCCCATTTTCAGGGTGCTGTGTCAACTGTCACCATCTCTTCAATATTCAATGCTACTGTCCTGTCTTCTTCGACACCCATACCTGACTGGCACAGGTCTTCTATCACACAATCCACCCACCTCTTTGCTGGATGCCCTCATTTTCTTTTTGCCTTCTTCTTGTCAGCCCCAAATCTTCTTCACCAGATTGTCTTCTGCTTTTCTGCATATGCGCCTGAGCCACAGTAATCTGTTCTCTTTGACCTTTTCCTGCAATTAGTGCTACTTTGGTTTCTGCTCTTATGTCCTCATTTCTTCATCTGCCCCACAGTGTGCATCCTACCACCCATCTCTGGCACTTCATCTGCATCACGTCTAACTTCCAAAACTGCTCTGCCTTTACTGCCTAGGTATCTGTACTATACAGTAGAACTGGTCACACCATTGTTTTGTACACCTTACTTTTCAGCTTATTTGGCATTCTTCTGTCATATACTACACCCGACAGTCTGTGCCAGTTGGCTGCCTCCCCTCTGATTCTAACTTTGACCTCCTCATTCAGCTACCCCCTTCTAGACACTTGAAGCTGTTAACCTGGTCCACTATTTTCCCTTCTGTCTCAATTCTCAGCTTCTAAACTCCACCATTTGCTGCCATTACAACTGTGTTATCTGTACTCAGTTTCATATGTGCCTTCAGTTTTACATTCCCTTCACCTATTATTTACTTAAGTTCTTGCTGAGAGTCTGCCTGTAATGCCACATTGTCTGCATACAGCAACTTTGTTGCTCTGTCACCCCTGACCTGTTTGCTAATGTAGTCCCTCACCAGCATGAACAGCAATGGGCTTACAGATGAACCCTGGTGCTTACCCCTCCTACTGAGAACCCTTCTGTGAGACCGAAAACTGTTCATACATGACTCACTGGGTCCATGTACATAGCCAGCACTAACTCTACCACTGCTTCTGGAACTTCAAACCACCACAAGACTGCCCCAATCAGCTTTCTTGGGGCTTTGTCATATGCATGCTCCAAGTCTAGGAATGCACAGTAGGACTCTTTCCTCATTGGTAGTTTCATCTCAACTATCTATCTCACTGCTTGAGTCAGTTGTGCTGCACCCTCAAGAGATCTGAATCCAAACTGCTCATCTACTATCCTACTTTCTACTACTTTGAGTATTCATTTATCAATTACCATCTCCAGAAATGTTATGCACTGTGACAACAGTATGATACCACTGTACTGCCCACAGCTGTGAATGCCCCCTTTGTTCTAGAACACAGGCATTGGTATACTTACTGTCCAGTCATCTGAGATATGCCTTTCTCTCCATACTGATGCGAATACCCTCAATATCCATTTCTCCCCATCTCACCCAGCATCTTTATCCTATCTGCTGTGACCTCATCTGAGTCTGCTGCTTTCCCTGACTTCATTTTCCTTAGTGCTGTTCTTACTTTTTCCATGGTGGGCTCTTCCTCTTTTCTCATTGTAGGCCGTGTCTGGGGAAGTATAGTTTCTGTGGGGTTTTCTTTATTCAGAAGCTGATGGAAGTACTCCTTCCATCTGCTTTTGATGTCCTGTGGAATAGTGAGCATTTTGTTGCTGGTATCCCTTGCGAAAGGTGTCTGAGTATCTGCATTATCTTTCTGTCTTTGCTTTGCAGCCTTATATAGTTTATTTGGGCCATCTACTGACTTACTTTCCAGAAGCTAGCAGAGTACCTCTGATGCCTTGTTCTTTACTATTGCAACTGCTGCTCTCTTAGCCTCTTTGTTAGTCAACTGGTATCCCTTCCTAGCCTGGTCTGTCTTTTCTATATTCCACTTTACCCTGCACTCTTTCTTTCTTTTGATGTTTTCCTAGACTTTTGCATTCCACCACCAGCTTTCCTTATGTACCTTATTTCCATACCTGGCTTGGCTGCATATCTGCTCTGTAGTCCTCACACATGCTGTTTTGAGATGCTACCATTCTTCTTCAATTCCACCTATCTCCTCTTCTTCCTGAGGTGCTAGAGCTCAGAGTAATTCCTTGAATTCTGGTGCTTTCTCTCCATTCAACTTCCAGGTTTCCAGCCTGGTATCTGTTGACCTTAGAGCCTTCTCTAACCACTCCTTGCAGCTGATTGTGGCAACTAGTGGTTTATGCTGTGGGCTGACTGTTTCACAGTGGATGGCTTTGATTTTGCTGATGCTACGCTAATGCCCTTTCCTTTCTAGATTGAAGTTTACCTGAGTTATATGTTGGCCACTCTTGTATGTGATCTTGTGACTGTCTCCCTCTTTCCGAATCATGTGTTGACTGTAGTCAAACCATTTGATAGACAGAAGCCTAGAATAGCCTCTCCTACTTTATTTCTGCTGCCCCAACCATGTGGACCCAGGCAGTCTTCATATCCTGTTCTGTGTGTCCCAATATGTGCATTCAAATCACCCCTTATTAACACTAATTTATGTTGTCTTGCTTTATCTAGCGGGTCCTGCAACTGCTATCTGAGTGCTCTCTTTTCCTCACTATCACAACCTACTCAACCTGGTCAACTTCTTTGAGAAGGTCACCCAAGCAATGGATGATGGCAAAATGGTTCACACTGCCTACTTTGATCTGGCCAAGGCATTTGACACAATCTCCCACTTATATAATCTGTGTACATAATAAATTATTTTCGACTGGAAATAGACTGTGTGCCCTGCTTGGATTACTTTTGAATATTTAGTAATTCTGTACAATATTTCAAATTATATATTTTTTATTATTTTTGACTTAGGATGAGTTTACGTTCACTGCTTCTACTATCATTATCTGATCTGATTAATATACAGTGATTAACTAGATATCTATGGTTTTAAAATCTTCCACACAGAGAAGTTTCTTACAGTCTTTTGTTCTTCTATTAAATATAAAGATCACTTTGGCATGTACTTATGAAAACATCTTCTTCCACTGAAGAGACCCAAGAGATTCCAATCCAGAAAAGTCAGAGGCCCCAAGACCCTCGGTTATCCACAACAATTAGCCACCCTCTCTCTCTGCTTTGTGTTTCTTGTGGACTCCTCTTTGGTGATCTATTCTTGGCATTTTGACCATGAAAGATCCGATCTTCCAAGATTTAGTACACCTTGGTTGAACTAATGGTTACCCAAATACACTTATAAAGGACCTTAATCTCTTTCAACAAATTAATATGACACTTTGGCATGACAGGTTCTAATCCTATCATCTTCCCCACATATGGAATAAACTGCCAATGCAAATTGCATAAATAGTACCTTAACTATGTTCATGACTAACCTAGGCAATTAAATGAGCACTTAAAAATTCAATCCAGGCCTACTTAAAACTTTCAAAGGTTTACCACTGAATTATTATTATTGGAAATACTTGCAGTTTTCTCTGACAGAGAGTTTCAATATTTCAAGTTCAGAGCAAGAAATCTAGTATACCTCAGCAACTGGATTCTGATTAAGGTTTGTTACTAACCCTAAGGCTGAGACCACACCTAAAGTAATTAGAAGGGGAGGTGTTCAGAGAGGTGCAGTGGGCAGCATCACAAAGTCTGTCCTGTACACCTGATATATTTTTGCATGTCCTAACTGGACAGAGCTACTAACATTAGGCATATTACTGCACATAATGTAAGTCAGCCCCCCCCCCCTTCAATTCTGAAATGCTAATGACAGTTCTGCTTCTCTAATATGGCACTGCTGCCATCACCAAGGTTTGTCTGAATATGGGCAGAAACCCCTCCTTCACTCTTGCAGTGGGTGAGCTGGCAAAAAGCCACACTTTCGCACCCCAACCCCACCACCAGGTTATCCAATCAAAACACTAATCTAAAACTCAGCTAGGTGGGAATATAGTTAGGGCTTTGTCCGTCTAAGCCATGGAACCAGGAGACAATATTTATACTCACAGAACAAACTGCAAGACTGAAATAAGCATTTGTTTAAACACTTAATAGCAATAAAGTGTCTGCTCAGTTAAAATATAATTAGTAGAAATGTTTTTAAATTGATATTCACTAAAGTATTTTGTATCATGCAATTTACTAAACTATTTATCACCTTGCTATTTAATGAAGTGATAGTCATCTTAAACTACTTGGTGCAAGTGTCAGAATGTAGTTATCACTATTTGTATTTTGATTGTTAAATTTGTCTTAAAGAGCTGAACTTCTACAATTGCATTGCTTTCATTTTCTGAATATCATGTGGTAAGACATAGCTTTGTGAGCACATCAGCTGATTATGTTGAAAGTCAAAGGGAAATGTTCCACAGTGAAAACAAATACTGCAAGAGGGATGTTGAAACTTTAAAATAGTCTTAGTATTCACATGAAATGTCACCAAGTCATGATATACTGCATAATTTCCAAACAGTTTATGTTGAAATATTATACGTGGAAAAAACTAAATGAAAACTCCAGCCAAGCTGGAACTTCCAATGAGTGACCTCTCAAACCTCTTGAATCAGAGGCACATGGGATATATACAAATGATATTAATTTAAGCAGTGAGGTATTGTAGGTTCAGTCTTTCATGATGTCATTGCAGAAGTTTTCAGCTGCAAGATAATTTTCAGGGGTTGCTGTCATTGTCAACAAAAGAAATGCAAAAACAACATGCCTTTTGTCCATGGTAATGAAGCTATGTCTAACCCTAAAGATTCTTATTTATACTTTCTTAAGAACATGAACATGAACAATGCATGTTAATAATTTCTTAAAATGTCTTGGATATTTGAAGTATGCATCTTGACCTAACTTAATTTTTCTCTTTTCTTACCAGAAGGCAACTTTATCTCAGTCTTCTCGAGTAGGTAAAGGTGTAAGAGAACTGGTGACATCAGTGGTTCTGGATGGAGTAACTTTAAGCGCTCTAAGTGACTGTTATAATTTCTGTAACATTTGTGGATCAAATGGCTTCTGGTAAATAAAATAATAGTTCTGCCTTCTAGAAAGGTTAGCAGACAAGTCAGTGTTCTGTATACTATCTGTTCTAATTTCCCAAACACCTGAAAGATTAAAGGTTACAGAGGATTAAAGCAATGAATCATTGTAGCATAAAAATAAAAACCTCGTGTACAGGAATGTGAGGGCCTGTAAAACTTAACACTGCTTGTTCGCAAAGTCACAAAAATACTGCATTCCTCTGCAGACACCAGCATGTAGTACTAAGCAGCAATGGCAAGTAAAAAGCAAAACCAGAAAGCAGTCCACAACGTCCAAAATGATAAAAAACCTTCTTTATTGCATGCAGTAGTAAGCGCTTTCACCAGAATGGCTTCCTCAGACTGTAGCAGCATACACATCACACAGTCATTAAATAGCTTCAACAATTAACAACAGGGTGTTGTTCAAACCAATTAATTAAACAATAAAATATTCATGAAGCTTCTACTATGAAAACATCCATTATAAAACATAGATAAAACAACAGTTAAAAACAAGCAAAAGTGACTGTTCAAAGAATAATAAAATATATTATATATATTATTTTATATTTAATTTTATTTATTCACAGCTTTACCTAACTTCCTTCTTTTCAAAAAAGGTTGTAGACTAACTTTATCATTCAACCCAGGGGTTGAATCAGCTCTGCACCTTATAATCCATCTGAGTTCCATCTCAAGTGTATAAGCTTCCACATCCCCACCCCTCATAGTGTCATGAATAATCTGTAAGACAAAAAAGGTAAAGGAATGTGTAGTCCCTGCCTGTATCTGATGTTTCGCTAGTGCATTAGTGATATCACCTATTCTCATTTTATAAAGATGTTCCCTAATTCTCAATCTCAACTGCCTATTGGTTTTGCCAATATAAAACGCTTGGCAGGCAGTGCAACTAGCGAGATAAATCACATTTACTGACCTACAATTAGTCCCCGTGGAAAAAGAAAAGATTTGTCCAGTAACAGGCTGTTCAAATATATTACTATTGTTAATAAAACTACACTGATTACAACTACCACATGCAACCGTATTAAAATTCGACGTCATGTACCTCACACCTTCCTTATGACACAACATACTTTTCAAGTTCATCTTATTCTTGTATGTGTATCTAGGTCTTATTCCTACTAATTTAGAAACATCTTCATCTACAGTGAGCACATCCCAACATTTTTCTATAATATATTTTATATGTTCTAATTTCCCAAACACCTGAAAGATTAAAGGTTACAGAGGATTAAAGCAATGAATCATTGTATTTAGTTGAAGTGCTCAGATCAGGTAACCCAGCAATCTCAAACACTTAAGCCTAAAATGTGTTGTGGGTAGGTAATTCCACATGTTTATATCAAACTCACAACACCTGATGGAAAGATGTAGGGCAATCTTGGAGAAGTAAATGTGTTCACGACATAAGAAATAGAAATGGATGAGATGTTAGAGCATTTTATAAGGATTCAAACAACTCCATTTCAACTAAGTTTATTATAAGTTATACTAAGATCTTTAGCACAAGCTATGCAAGTCTGGAGAATGGAATTAGAAGTAGTGAACAGAGTAAACCAACACACATGATGTTTAAGGAATAGGCAAAACAAAAAGATGAACTGTGACCTTTTGAACTGTGATTTCTCTATCACAATAATAGCACATTATTTTAATGAGATCAGTTTCATATTCTGATAATTAGATGCCTTTACCTTGCACTTTTAGCTTTGTCTGGATCGTAAAAGCTTCAAAACATTTCACAGTATGCATTCTTGAACAATAAGATGTACAAAACTCTAATAGCTGTCATTAATGCAGAGTGCAGTCTATAGTAATTTACTAGAAAATCAAAACAAAATTATGAGGAATAGGGCAAAAATAAGAGGCAAAATCAGACACATTCTACAAAATTGTGGACTGTTGAGAGGTATGCGAGTTTAAACCCAGCTGATGGGACATTTACTTCTTTGGGATTCTGAGTGAAGGTTACACTCACTGCAGTTTGATGAAATCCTTTTGAGGCATTTTAGGTTCATAGGTTCATAGATAAGGACTTGGCTGGCTGCTGTGCAAGCCATTTTCATCCTAGCCAATTTCTCTTCTTTGTGCTCATAACAACCTACCCCATTTGGTTATAGGTTGGCCTTACACATTCCATGGTCAATAATTATACATTATCCCTAATGAGATAACTGGGATCATACCATAGATAATTTGAGATAACCCTTGCATAGGATAAAGCATTTAGAGCCATTAGTAGTACAGGGTGCAGTCCTGGGGTAATGTTTCTGTTTCCCATCCATAGTCTTGAAACTGGACAAGGATGAACTTTGTTTTATCTGGTTGGGAAGTCTGTTCCACAGCAGGGGTATTTTCTGCAAGATAAACCTTCCATCCAAACCATTCTGTGGATGTTGCAGAAGAGGTTTAGGTTCATAGATTCATAGGTAGATACTAAGCTATCTGCCCTAGGGCATTTATAAGCCTAGTCAGAGTGTATTTGGCTTCCACCTCCCTATTAGATTAGCCTACTGTGCCTATGTAAAGTAGGTCACAGAAGGTACCCTTTTAAGATTAGTTTACTGTGCCTCTGTCTAGCAGGGACACTGGGGAGATCCCAGGGGTGAAGTTGCGATTTCCCATCCACGCGTCCAAATTTCGCTTGAAGAGGGTCAGCGAGGGGCTATGTCTAACATGAATTGGGATTCTATTCCAGAGTGAGGGGAGCCTCTGGGAAATGAATCTGTCCCTCCAGCATGTCCTATTTATTTTTGTGCTGAGGTTTAGGTCCCTGGAGTGTGTAACTCTAAGGGACTTGGATTTTTTGAGGTGGAGCATGTCCATTAATTCCGGGTTTGACATGGCTTTGTACATCAGGCATAGATCGCCTCTGAGCAGGCGGTAAGCAACTGAGTAGAGCTGGAGTTTCTTTAGTCGAGCTGCATAGGACATCTGTTTGTAGCCCATGATCCTCTTGATGAGGTACTTTTGGGGTCTCTCCAGTTGCTGCAGGTGTCGGGTAAGGTATATCCCAAAAGGGGCATTGTATTCAATTATGGGCCTGATGAGTGATGAGTAGAGGGGCACAATGACCTCTCTTGATCTAGATGCGAACCCTTTCGTGATAAGATGGGCTATATAAAAGGTTTTTCTAACCACTTTGGCAACGTGATTATCAAAGGAGAGATTACTATCTACGTTGGTCCCCAAATCTCTAATTACTTCTTCCATACTTAATGGATTACCACCTATGTGGTAATTTGTGGGCACCTTGTTTTTCCCAAAGGGGATGACTATGCACTTTTTAGCATTTAGCTTGAGGCCGTGGCTCTGACACCAAGCATCCATCTCTGTGAGACCCTTTTGGAGGATGCTTGCGTCAGCTGGAGATTCGATTATGGCCCCCAGTTTCCAGTCATCTGCGAACTTTGTCAGCCATAATCCCCCTGAGTTAGCCTGAACCACAGAAAAGTATATACCGAACAAGAGAGGTCCCAGAACTGAGCCCTGTGGGATGCCACTTGTAACTGGTTTGGATTTGGACATGGCACCTGCAATTTTGACCATATGGGTTCTATCTTTGAGCCAGTTTCCAACCCATCTTGTGATATAGGGGTTGATATTTAAGCTGGTAAGCTTATTTATGATACCCGAGTGGGGTATTGTGTCGAAGGCTTTTGCGAGGACCAGGTAGGCTGTGTGGACTACCTTGCCCTCATCTATGGCTTTGGTAACTGTTTCAAAGAAATCAACTAGGTTTAAGAGGCAAGATCTGCCCTTAACAAAGCCAAATTGGGTAGGGTCCAGTGTGTGGAGGCCTCCAATGTCTTTATTTATGAGTTCCATTATAATACGCTCCATAGCTTTACAGACCAGACTAGTCAGGCTTACGGGGCGATAGTTTCTAGGGTCCATTGTGGCACCACCTTTGTGGAGTGGGACCACTGTAGCTGTACGCCATTCTTTGGGTACATATCCTGTTGTAAGGGTAAGTTTGAACACTGACTTAATGTGAGGGTTCAGTTCTTCTTGGAGCTTGTGTAAGACACAGCCCGGGACACCGTCCGGTCCCATAGATGCTGTGTTTTTTGCTTTGGAGAAGGCAGCTTTCACCTGTGCATCTGTGATGTCAGGGAGGTTACATTCAGTTGGGATAGACATTTCATCCTTTGGGAGGGAAAGGGGGGAGAAGTTTACGCTGAATCTGTCTGCCAGGATGTTGGCTATGTCTGTAGTTTTGGTATATTTTGTACCGTTATGCAACAATTCAGAGCATATCTGGGAGTTTCCGCCCATATTCCTGACATAACTAAAGAAGGCCTTGTGATTATCTTTAGTGTCTAGGGCTATTTTTCTTTCGAAACTGGCCTTTGATGATTTTATGAGGGATCGAAGTTTCTTGCTAATACTGATCAGAGATGCCTTCCCTTTTTGGGATTTTGTTCTGTCATGTAGTAGCTTCCTCCTTCTGTTGTATAGCTTATTTTAGATATGACATGCTGATTTGCAGTAAATCTATCAGTAATGAGATGGAGGATGCCTTGTGTGATGTCCCCACTCTGGGCCAGTAATCAAGAAGCCTGGATCCTCACCACTGACACTGGAGAGGGACATTCACTTGGAATATAAATGGAAACACTAAGCATTTCCAGATGCAGCTCTCTGCACCAAGTACAATTTCCCTTAGCAGCATACAGGGGACACAGTCAGCCTGGGTTCTGGGTGTCTCTATCTGTCTCCCTCCAGGTCCCCAATAAGAGTCCCCACTGGCACAGGTGTAGGGTTAGGTCCTCAACCAAGCCAAGTCCTCCAGCACCTTCTCTGTGAAACCAGTGTTTCGTGTCCCTGCTCCAAGTAGCTGACACTACATTCTTTGAGATTTAATTTTCCTACAAGCACACCTGGGAAAGGCTGGCATACATTACCCACTCTGCCAACTTTGCCCAGACTATAAGGCAGATTCACTGCCACCAGTCCGTTACTATAAGGCTCTTAAAAATCTATCCAGTTATACTGAGTGAAATTAATATTAATACAAACGGTAATGTTTACCAAACAGCAAGGCTTTCAGGAGTGACCAGACTTATCACCAAATAAATATACGCAAATACTCTCAAAACTTAAACATTTTTCTAAAAGGGCCAGTCACAATGAGAAGTTTAAATATATTTAATAATAAATAATAAAATAACATGAAAATTCTAACTATATATTTACAGTAAATACCAGAGTTTCAACCACAGGAAATAGTACAATAACATAGATGAATAGTTTCACACAGATACATAAAAAACAGTATTTAACTAATGTTACTGTATTTTCCTGACTAATCTAAAGAGTTACTTTTCCCTGGTTAACTTACTAGGGCAAGGCAAGATGAAGTAGGTTAGGGATCATTCTATGTCAGGCTCCAAGAAACAGACTACTCCTGAGACTTCAGTCTTTTCTAGTATTAAAACATTATTTCTGTACAGAATGACAACACATACATCTGGTCATCTAACGTCTGATTCCCATGCAACCTCCCATTGCTATTCAGGATTTATCACATATGTGTTAATAATACACACGCAGAAAGACTTTCCAAGATCTGCTGCAGTTCCTGAAAGTCATAAAACAATATCAAACCACTACCCCTTTCAGATTAGCAATTAGTTCACCCCAATGACAATGCAGGAAGCTTCCTAGTACAGACTTTTTGTCTGGTTGCATTCAAAACTGTGAGATAACATCTTTATGGCCTAGGCCAAGTAATTTAATTTTCTTACTATTTATCAAAGTCAGGTGGATTGAGATTAACCTCATCTCTTCCAGTATCCTCTGTTACAATATATACATTTAAATAGTTACAATAATGCATGTACATGTCTTTGCTGCCCAGCAAGGCACACTGTTGATACATTTTTAACACAAGCAGCTTTACAAATACATTTTACAACACAATAATCTGTACAAATCAGTTTGATATACAAATGACATGTAATTCTTTACTAAATTCCAGCTAGCTGTGCTGGCATGTGTTACACATCCACTGCCCTACTTCTTTTGGCATAGCTGGCAGTACCTCCTATTGTCACACTTTGTATGCCAGACACAGGTCACCTCTTTGCAGTCTGGGGACCAAGTATAGTGACAGGGGTTTTAGTCAGTCCTTGCAGGATATATTGTTTAGGTCTTGTATCCTTTTAGTAAGGTATATCTGTTGGTGTTCCAGTTGTTGCATGTGCCTGTACAGGTACATGTCAAAGGGGGTACTGTATTCAATGATTGGCCTAATGAGGTCTGAGTAAAGGGAAACAATGATATCTGTAGACCTAGACATAATCCTGTTGTTTATAGTGTTTAAATATAGTGTTTAAATATCTTATTAGAACTTTCTCAGGTCTCATTTATTGCATACTAATCTATGTAACAAATATTATGACTAATGAGATTTTCCTCAGATATTTTCTCCAACTCATGTTATTGTTTTTCATTGCACTCTTCTATGAAGCTGATGCTCTCTGTTTTTCTCATTACATTTTTTCACTCTAATGTTTTGTAGTGTAACATGATACTAAGTGATTTAAAATATCTGAAATTGATTTTTGAAAGATTGTGATTATAGAGCTTTCCTCCCCAGGCCTTCTGAAAATGGGCACTTTCCGGCCCAGTTGGAATTTCCCCTGCAAGCAAATGTCAAATAAATAAATAAACTGTGCAATATAGAAGGACACTATTTTAACAATAGATGCATGTTAGTGAAAAATTAGGTCACTGTCCACTTACGTTCCCAAATCCCAAACAACTGTGTCAATTCTTATTGGTGTATTGTCAATGTAATAGATTCCCAGGGTAGATGACTTCCCAAAGGATACAATAATGCATTTTTGGCATTTGTTTTCAGGCCATGATTTTGGAACCAGTTATTTATTTGAAGCAAACTTTCTTGCAGGATGGCTAAGTCATTTGGGGATTCAGTAACTGCGCCTACCTTGCAGACATCTGAAACATTAGCCAGAGCCTGTGACGCCCATGCCCTGGCCCAGCAATCACAGAGCCTCAATCCTCACCAGTAACACCAGTGAGAGGCATCTCATATAGGAGGAAAGGATAACAAATACATACAGTAAAGTGCAATTTCCCTTAAGAGCACACAGAGATCACAGTCAGTCCAGGGCAGGTTGCTCCCTTGCTCTCCAGGTCCCCAATAGGACTCCCCACTGGCACAGCTATAGGGTCCAGATCTCAGCCAGCTGGGCAAGCTAAAACCTCCAGCATCTTCACTGTCCAACCAGTGCTTCGTGTCCCTACCCAAGTAGCTGACACACACACACTTTGAGATAAGAATTTATACAACCACACAGAAACTCCTGGGGAAGGCTGGCACAGGTTCTCCAGCTGTGCCCCTTTTACCTAGACTATACAGTAGAAATCACTGCCACCACCCAGCTAATATTTATCAGATACTCAAAGGCCCATAAAAGAGTGTCCAATTATTATTGTGCAATATTATTATCCAATTGGTAGTATAACTAAACAGTTAAGGCTTATTAGAGTGACTTGGCACAGTAATCACTATAAATATGCAATGTATTCTAGAGCTTAAATTATCTCTACACAAAACAGCCACAGTTGAAAGCTTTAAAAATATTTAATAATAAATGCTAAAATCACAAGACAAAACTTCTTACTACACAGTGCTAGTCAAGAGTTCAGAGATCACAGAGAAATACTTAAAATAATTCAGTAGTACAGTTCTGACATCACAGAAAAACACTTAGTCTTATTGTTCTAGTTTCTAGCTATTTCTAAGAGAAAACACAAATCTAATATACAGTTACATATAGAACGCAGGCAGAGTGCTGATGAGTTGGATGGTCAAGACAAAAATGCTTAATAATCTCTGATTCTCTCTGTTTAAAAAAATCACATTCCTGGTTCCCATTACATCATTCTTCACACTTCCCTGGGTTCCCAGGCCAATCGAAACTACATTTACATTCTTAACATCCCCATGTGTTATCTTGCAGCTGGTCAGGAAGCAGAGCAATAAAAATACATTTGCATGTTTAAATCTAGCAATTTAACTCTTGGTTAAAACACTAGAAAGAATGTCTTCACCTAGACCGGCTGGAGCCGACTTTAGATCAAAGGGTCACAACATGTTTTACTTGGTCAGCAGGGAGCACTGCTGTGACATTTTTTTCAGTTCCACATCTAACAGCAGTTTACAACAAGCCTGTGGTTCACATTAATATTTACAGATGACAGAATTATCTCCAAAATTCTATCTGGCTAGGCTGGCAGCCTTCACAGAGCCCTTTGGTATTGGCTTTTACTTCAGAAATGTAGATGCCAAACAGGAGATGTCCCAGCAGAGAACTCTAGGGGACTCCACTGTTGACTGTTCTCTTTATGGAGGCAGCTTCCCCTATTTTGATTGTCTGAGTCCTATCTGTGAGCTAGTTGGCAATACAGTGTATGACTTAGGGGGTTATTCCCAGTTAATTTATTTTTTAATATGCCTGAGTGTGGAATTGTGTCAAAAGCTTTGGCCATGTTGAGGTATGCAGTGTGTACCATTTTGCCTACATCCATCTTTAGTGCCCTTTTAAAAAAAATCTACCAGGTTGAATAAGAATAACATGCCCTTGATGAGTCCAAACTGAGATAGGTCCAGTGTTTGGAGGTTCCCTGTGTCCTGATTGATTAATTCCATGATAAGTCTTTTAATGGCTTTCCATATAAGGCTGGTCCAATGTATGGGTCTGTAATTGCCAGGGTGTGTGAGAGGTCCTCCCTTATGCTGGAAATGACTGTAGCTGAACTCCATTTGCTTGATACAAAATCTGTGCAGAGGCTGAGATTGAACAGTGTTGTTAGGGGTGTGGCGAAATCATGCTTCTTGCTATGTACGATGCATCCAGGGACATTGTTAGGACTCGTTGATGCAGTATTTTAGATTTAATAGCACTTTTAGGACTTGGTGTTGTGTGTTGCCAGTTTCAGGTATATCTTGAGGGGCAGATGGAGGGGCGAGAGGAGGTTAAAGGTAGAATTAAATTTATAGGCCAATAAGTTTACTATATCTATCTTCAGCCTTGATGTAGGTAACATCATTCACAATCAGCTGAGCACATTGCTGTGCTGTGTGTTTGACATTATAAACATAAGTAAAAATGCCTTGTAATTGTCTTTGGCTTAGGTAGCTATTTTAGCCTCAAACTTGGTTTTCTTAGACTTTATTAAGATCCTGAGTTGTTTGTTTATTTTATTGACAAGGTCTCTAACATTCTGGAAATTACTCTTCTTACTTTTGGTCAACATTCTTTGCCTTTCATTATACAGCTTGTTGATATTATGGTTCCACCATGTGAGTTTGTTTCTGAGGTTTGCCCTGCATTTGATCCTGTGGGTACAGCTGCATCTCTGCAGCTGTTTACATGGTGGTGAATTGTGGTGGCATACATCTCTGTGTATTCAGTGGAGTTAACTGGGTTTGGTGGGGATCTGAAGCTTGCCAATGTATCACATCGGAGTAGGTAGTTTGTCTTAAAGAAATTTCTAAAGGAACCTTTGGTGGAAATGATCTCTGGTTTCAGTTTTATTTCAAAGGAGACTGCTTTGTGGTCAGACCTAACAAGTGATTAAGATATCCAAGGGATAGTACAAGATGCTCCCATATTAGTAAGGACAAGCTCCAAGATGTTAGTCGCCCTAGTGGGTACTCTAATTGTCCCAGGGAATTTGCTTGTACACTACAGGTGGTGTAGGTTTCCCAGTCTATATAGCTGGATAGTTTACATCACCTAAGAAAAGTGGTATTGGGTTTAATACTGAGTTATTCTAGTTTCTGTAGATAAGCGTTATGGCTTTTTTTGACATAGATGGAGTTCTATAGCTAGCTAATATATGGTACAAGACTTTTCTGATAGTTGTTTGGATAAGAATAAGCTGTAATGCACCATGCTACTTTATCAGCTTTGATGAGAGTCTGTTCTGGGTGTAGATTGAGACACCTTCACCTTTTTCCCCTCCTGCTCAGTAGCTGGTATAAACATGCAGAAAGCATTATAGCCCTGTACAGCTGGAGTGCTCTCTGCTATTTTAAACCATGTCTGAGCCACTACACAGATGTCAATGTCTTCTGGAGAGTGAACAGCTTGTAGGGAGTGGAGTTTCTTTTTCAGGCTTTGTATTCTTGCTACTTAAGTTCAGTCTGAATATATTGTGGTACCACTGAAAATAATATGCTAAGCAGTCAGAGGGGATTGTATAACTCATGTTCCTTGCTTTTATTTCCTTTTCAAAATTAATAGGGATATCTTTGTATTGGTGATGAAAGATTTGAAAATGATTCTAAAAATCAACATTTGGAAGCCTTATTCTGACATACCCAAAAGGAGGTCTCTGCTAAATCTATGTTATGGATATGGAAATATAGTTTTGCATGTAGGGCTTTGACAATGTGCTATACATTTTATCTTGTTGGGAAACAAAGTACAGAATTTCAGAATGTACACAGAAACAGAAATAGACACTGTACCACTGAATTAACAAAAAAAATGTTAGTAACAGTGCACTATTTTCTGGTAGAAACCAACATTTGACACTGTAAGCTGTGCTCTAGTCTTTATTTGCCTTCTTCTGTTTATGCAGTAGACAATCCCAATAGCACTGCTTTGCACATTAAAACTTCTAAGCAACATGCAGCTATTCCTTGATACTCCTTTTGCTCAACAGACAGTAAAACAACTAGCACTTCGCAAAATATTTATTAAAACATGCAATACAGCGGGTATACTTTTCTGAGTGGAACTGTGACAGTTTTCACTGAATGTTATCATGATGTCAAATCAAAATACTTAATTTTAAAATATCTGCATAAGCCAAGATTTTACACTGTACTGTTGAAAAAAGATGCACATTGCTACCAACACCATCATCATCATCACCACTGAAGACAAGCTCTCGTCTGATGTTCCTAACTGAAAAGAGGGGCCTGAATGGACTGTGACATTTTGCATTGCACTTTACAGTAACAAATAAGTAACACACACAATTTTAAAACAATTACGGAAACCAATGGAAACAACGTATTTTATTTTATTATCGTAGAATGTACTTTGTAGTCATGTGGAACTTTTCTCCCCGGGCCTCTGCTAAAAAAGGTCTCTGGGTCAGTCAGACTTTCCTGGTCAGTAAATGTCAAATAAATAAATAAATAAATAAATAAATAAGAACATTTGGCATTGTGATCATTTTCTGACTGGAGCTGCAGCAATCTGCTTATATCTTGGGAACAAAAACAGATGAAACATACATTGCCAGCAACATTACATTCTTCAATAGTAACAAGCAATATTCTGAGATACCTGAACTGGGAAAATTTGCTTTGTATTTTATCATGATAAAAAAGAAAGATACAATATTTTAAAATGTTTCCTGAAATCAGTTAACAAACTATCCCATTGAATTAAGCAAGAAAGACTATACTACAACTGTGTGATGATAAGCCCTAGTCCTAAATGGAGCTGTGACACATTGCATTGCTCTTTATATTACCAAATAAATAATATAAATTATTTTAAAATAATTTGGAAAGAAACATCTGTCACTGTAACAATGTTCTAGCTGTAGCTGTGGCATTCTAATTTGCATTAGACAATGGGCAAGCCATACATCAGTACCCTGATTGGGGAATGAGCATTCTCCAGCAGGGTATTAATGTACAAGTAATGCCCGTTGAGAAGAATGAGTCTGCCGCTTCACGGCAGCATATCAAGCCGCCGTGGAGCTCAGACCGAAAAAACAAATGGCCGCCATTATTTTACCCTCGCTAAATAGCAATTTTGCTGTTTAGTGAGTGCAAAATATAAAAAAAAAAAGAAGACAACTAAAAAAAGGTGGGTGCACGTGTGTGTGTGTGTGTGTGTGTGTGTGTGTGTGTGTGTGTGTGTGTGTGTGTGTGTGTGTGTGAGAGACAGAGAGAGAGAAAGTGAGAGTGATGTGACTGAATGCATGTTTGTAAGCAGAGACTGTGTGTGAGAGAGAGATTGAGTGAGAGTGAGACCAATCTTGTGTGAGCGAATGTGTGTATGAAAGAAGAGGAGACTGTGTGTGTATATGTATGTGTGTGAAAGCAGAAGAGACTGTGTATGTGTGTATGGGAGAGAGAATGGGCTGTATGTAAAATTGTTGTGTTTCACTTGTTTATTATTTTTTAAACATTATTATTTTTTTATATATGTTTGATGTAAAAATGCTTCCTCCAGCACCATTAACATATACTATAACAAGTATGAAACATTAGGTGGAGGAACTATTTTACATAAAATAAATGCTAAAAAAATAAAATAGTACTTAAAAAAATACATAAATAAGTAAAACACAACAGTTTTACAGAGAGCCCATTCTCTAAGCGCAATAATGCTTGACAGGGTGTGTGTTAATGTGTAATTAATGCCCGCCCAGGGGTGTTATGAGGTCCAACGCTAAAGGCACTGTAACAATTTTCCAGCTGTAGCTGTGGCATTCTAATTTGTATTATATCATCACAAAGAAAAGAAAAGGAAAAAAAAAACAGAAAGAACATTTCTTGTCTGTGTTAAGAAGCAGTACTCTATCCTGATTGGTAAAATAGTTTCCATCTGGAGTCGTGGCAGATTTGTTGTACATTATTTTGACAGGACAGAAACTTGTACTGCTTTAAAATGATTCGGAAAAGCATAATTTATCATTGCTCTATTCAACAAAAAGGTGTACACACATTTTTGTTTACACAGAAAATGGCATGCATGTTGTCAACGTTATAATACAAGATACCCTTCTAATTAAGAATATTGACATCTGCATCATAAATATATCTCCAGGTTATTATTTAGAGCAGCTGTCCAATCCATTTGCATTGTGTTTATTAGGATATTTATTTCAAATTACTTCTGTGGTTGTAGTACTGTCAAAAATTCAGTACAACTCTTAATATCTCTATCTGAAGAGTTACTTCACGTTTTATTTATTTGAATAATGCCTGCTTGAGAAGCTTCACTGGAGCAACATGCTAAGCCTGCACATGCGTATAAGCCAACACAAATTACATTTAATGAATTAAGCTGCAGGGCTGTTTCTTAACACTCAGATGATGGCAGCGGCTTAAAGCTGTGCAGTCTTTATTAGTATTTTAGGGCCAGTCATAGGCCTGGGAACAGCCTGCACATTAAAAAAGCCTGTGAAATTATTTAAAATTAATCCTGATGTGACACCTTTCTCTGTCGTACAAAAACTAATTAGCATGTGTTCATATCAAGCTACAGCAAGCAGGAGGAATTGAGAATGGTAACATAATCTGCTCTTACAGTTACAGAAAAGAATAGCACCTTCAGAAGAACGGCCATCACTGAATAAAATAAGGCAAAGTTTATTGATCCAAGACACGATCACAGCAATAAAAACATTTATTGCTGTGATTCATGTCTTGGATCAATAAACTTTGCCTTATTTTATTCAGTGGTGGCCGTTCTTCCGAAGGTGCTTTTTTTTTTCTTACAGTTGTTTTTTGGCACCTAGACGTCTTTTTTTTTTTTCATTACAAAAAGAATAAGCTACATACTGGTAATCATCTGTAGATGGATTCTACTCAGATATAGCAGCCCGTCTTTTTAACTGCTGCTTTTTTATTTTTATTTTTTTTATTTTTTTACTGTAAGCAGAAAGTAATGGTAATGGCAATCCTTGAAGGAACCAGTAACCAAGACAAGTTGTAAACAGTTAAACAACAAGTGTCTCTTCAAAGCTAACGGCGACACACATTAACTCTGAAACTAGTCTTAGGCTTAGTAAGTCATAGGGGGACATGACTGGGGGGTCACTAAAGGAGACTGGTGAGCACTAGAGGATTCAGAGGTGATACTAGTGAGCATGGTCTGCGGGCAGAGAGATTCCATGGTGTGGGTTTGAAAGCAACGTTCTGAGAAATGTTATCCATGCTAGCAGTCAACACAAAGAAGAAAAGCGGATTAGGGACAGTTATTGGTTTTGGCTGTGGACAAGGGAGTAACGCTTGGAAATGATTAAAAGACAGGAAAAGGCTTTTTGCTCTGTGCAAGGAACAAGCTCTATCTTACTATCGTTGTCATCTTAAGGACCTGCTGAGTCAGAAGAAATGAGTTACGTAATTGTGTAATCTTTCTTTTCGTCTTTTAATTGTATTTATTTTTTGCTTGTCTCTTTATTTGTTTATTTGATTGTTATTTTGCTTGTACTATCCCGAGCCTCCTCAACTGAAATCAAGAAAAGCCATTCACTTGGTAATGGGAAATGGATTCAATATTCAAATACTTCATTTTTGTCTGACTTGTTTCATCTACAGGTATGCTCCCTAAGAAGGCCACACTACAGAAGCATGCCAACATGTCAACCAGCTAGGAATGGGTTCACTGCTGTGTGTCGGTTTATTCCAGCTTTTATTTTCCTCATTTAAGTGATTGAGCAGGTCACGTATTTTGTACAGTGCTGTTGTAGAGTTGTTAGGAGTTAGTTAGCAGATAGTACAGAAATTAATGCAATTTTGTTCAATTACTTGTTATTTAGTTTGTAGATTTATTTATCTGGGATATTTCAGCCATGACCTAAGTTAAAGTGAAATGTAATATTAAAACAGTAAGCATACTACACAAAGAAACATGTAAATAAAGTATTGGTATATGAGGCATAGACAAATCACATTTCACCCAAATTTAGTTTGCCAAAAATAACTTACCAAAGGAAAATCTGACAAAGTGGTTGGGTTTATTAAAGCACCACTTAGTACTTTCATTTCTGCAGGGAGAATTGTAGTACAAACTAGTCTTTCTTCCTTCCTCAAAGTTGTATAATTTCAATAAGGAGGCATTGAAAATAGTTGAGAATCTCCCCTGGGTAAGGTTGCAATAGGTGTTGGGGAGTAGGTTGCCCTTATGTAAGGTTGCCCTTATATAAAATTACATTGTGTACTTTCTGATGATTTTTTTTATTAAACTGATTCAACAGACTTCATTTCAGATGGTCACTTTTGGCAAACTTCACTTTGCTGAAATTGGATTCAAGAGTTAATAATTTTGAAAGCATGTGGATAAGGAAGATATTGTACAACTTGTTAAGAATTAAACACCTGAATCAGCCTACCCATTTATGAAAACGGGCAGTAACAGCCAGTGATACCACATAACCATCGAGTTAGCATCCTGCTTTATCATATTATGTAAGTCCAATTCAAGCATAAGTTTAGCTGTCCCTACTGGAATAGACATGATGCATGACATACTTACTGTTTGTACTCTTGGAGGAGTATGGATTCAGGAAATTCTAATATCATTTTAAAATAATGAAATTAAACTTTAAAGGAAAAGGAAAGGGGCAAAACATTGCTCTCACATGCTTTGCTCAAAAATAAAAGGCAAAGACAAACTAAATGGGGGGACAAAGACCCAAAACAAACCTAATTTACCAAAAACATTAATAGCAGGTTTTGCATCAACATGTATTTCTAGATCAGTGAGAGGTATGAAACTCTGATGTGTAACATTATTGATTAGTGATTTATCAGGAAATCAAAAATCTTAAGAGAGACGAGACAGAAATATGTGTCAAAATAATGGACCATTGAGAAATATGAGGCAAAGTGCTTTTACTTTTCCAGAAGGCCTAAGCCCAAACCAATGATGCATTTGAATCACAGAAGATACTTGTTCCTAGAAATAAAAAAATCAGTAGGTAGAGACTCTTATTAGCTGAATAAGATTCACAAATTAGAAAGGGAAAATTGCATTTTAGACTACAATATACTAGCACATGTAGGTATCACATCTGTCTCAGGTGTCTCCAGAAGAGAGTGGGACAATTAACCAAAGACAGTATCTTTGAATCTTAGCAGTTCAAAGGCAATTGTTTGAATTCATATATATATATATCGCAATTGCACAATATTAAACAGAGACATATACATGTACACAAAGCACTGTCTTAGAAATAGAGCCCCAATTACCTCCATCTCGGGCCTTGTCCCCACAGCCCCTTGAATTATTATTATAATTTCTAGTCCCTCACTAATTTTGAGAAAAGGGAATGGCAACATTTTGTGAAAACTGCAGTGGCATCACACTGCTTTCAAGCTGAGAAATGTGAAGAAATTCCTGGGCAAAAACAAAACACAAACAGCTAAATTAAGGTGTGTAACAGGCAGACTAACATTAATTTCCACTCTGGGATACAATTCACACAGGTTGCCATAAAAGCAGTTAACATATGTTCTGAAAATAGTATTCGGTATAATTAACTGAACAAGTGTTCAAATGTAGCACCAGTACTTCCTGCCAGCCACCCTCAAATCTGTGCTTAAATGTGCACTCAGAGAACCTAGAAAAGAAGAAATTTGGATTCTTTGGCGTAAATGTATGCCGTTTGGCTCACCTATTTACAGCTCTAGAACTCTTATGCTTTGAAAAATAAATGTTAAACCCTTAAAAAGTTGCACCACTACAAGGCTCCATGACTTCCTATATGCTACCAAAAAAATTAGTGTGTATTGTTGTTACAAATGGGGAGCAAGATGATCCTAGAATTCTGCATATACATTTAGTAAATGATTTACACAACAAGTTAAGCTGTGTCAATCAGCAATTGGGGTCTGAAGAACTGTATTTGGACAGCAGGAGCTTAAGGCATACATGTAAAAAGTTAAAATTTTTAGCTGTATGCCACATAGGCTTAAGTCACTGTTTTTCAGTGCTGTAAAATGACTGAACACAACATTTCAATGTTTCAGACAGTATTTAGGTATTATCCAATATTTTGTTTAACCATTTAGAATGATTTTCTTTTTTTGCTTGGTAATGCTATTTTTCTGTCTGACTGCATGGCACAGGTAAATATGGGACAGTAATCTGTTCAAGTGTTGGATGTGCTACTAAATCCTATCCAGTTATTGGAATCTAGACTGTTTTATTTGACCAATCTAATATCAAAAGCAGTAATGGATATACTGTAAAAATCAAATCTCTAATAGTGTTCAACAGTGGTGAAATAGACAAATGGACAGCGTTTTCCTTTCATCAGCTATTTTTCTCTACTGACCACATTCATTCAAGAAAGTCTGGAACTATCAAATGTCAATAAAACACATTTTTGAAAAAAAATCTATAATTTTTGAAAAGACTTCACACTGACTTAATTAAAAAGTCTCACTCCAGAGTGATTCCAGTTAGAGAAAGAATGATCTTTACCAAAACAAGAAAAGATCTCTTTCTGTGTTACCCATCAACTCTGAAGCAGTATTCTTTCTTGTATGGCAATAAGTAACAAGCAAACAGACCTTGAGCATCCCTCTCAACTGTACAAATTTTCGAAGAATGTCCAGATTTTGACTCATATATTTGGTCTGTTTCTCATAAAAATTTTGTATTCTGGAAAATCACTGGCAAATCATTGAGGGTTGAATTCAGTAAATAATGGCATACATTTGTTTTTCAGACTTCATATCATTCAGAGAATTCATGCTAATCCATAACCTGTTATTCTATTCACTTTCTAGGTTTGCAAGAGCAATATTTAAAAATTCTTCCTATTTTTAGGCCTTTGTCCCCCATTATTTATGCCTTTGTTCAGATTTCTGGCTCTAACAGTTTGAGAGGTATGACCTTAAGTAAAGATATCTTGAGTAAACATTAATCAAGCAATTACAAAGAGACCAGACAAATGTTAATCAATAATCAGCTCAATGCAAATCCTTGGCCACAGTACAGAAGCATCCCAACACATTAACCAGGCAGAAGTTATCCCTGCAAACAGTTGCAAAGCTTCATAAAGATTCTTCCAGTAAGGCTCAAAAGTAAAATTGCACCATTTTAAATAAAGTTATTGCTGAAATGTTCTAATGTTTAAATATTTAACCTGTTACCATTAGAGTTTTTATTTCTACAGATGCAAAAGTGTGTACAATTACATTGCTAATCACAAAACAAGCATCATTTTATATAATAAACTTAAGATTTTCCATAAACAAATACACCTCCTGTTTGGCAGCTTGCAAGTGTCTTAATCTGTAGAATTTGGTGGGTTTGTCTAACAGAGTCATATTACTTTTAGTAAATGCCAGGATGGGCTGGGCACATTTACACTACCATCATGACACTGAAGGGTGGCAGGAGGTTGTATTCATATTTTCTACCTGAGTGAGGTTACAATAATGAATTGTCTAGATTGTATACTTCCTGTTTCAAAGCCATTAAAGCAATTAACAGTGATAACTGTACTACAGTACAGGAAAGAGATTTCAGTGTAGTCCATGATTTTGTGTTAGATCACACAATCTCCTCAGAAGAATGGAATCTTAAAGTGCGACAAGGGTTGAAACAACTGACAAATGCCAGTAACATGACTGATATCTGATGTAGTGTTCACCACTTTAGAATCCAGGCTTTATATACTTTATGTGACGCCCCTGCATTGGCCCAGTAATCAAGGAGTCTCAATCCTTACCACTGGCAACAGTAAGGGGCATACACAATAGGAAGATGACAAGTATACAAACAAAAAAGTACAATTTCCCTTAAGAGCACACAGAGATCACGGCCATTCTGGGGCTGGTTTCTCCCTCTTTCTCCAGATCCCTAATAAGACCCCCTGGCACAGCTATAGGGCTAAGATCTCAGCCAAGTGGCCAAGCTAAGACCTCCAGCACCCTCTCTGTCCAACCAATACTTCATGTCCCTGCCCAAATAGCTGACACACAATCACTTTGAGATTTGATTAATATATAAACACACACACACAAACACACACACACACACACACACACACACACACACACACACACAGACCTGGGAAAGGCTGGCACAGGTTTACTAGCTATGCTCCCTTCTGCCCAGACTATAAGGTAGTACCAGCTGCCACCAGCTTCCCTTACTTATCAGCTACTTTAAAGCCCTTATGAAAGGGTGACCAATCCTGCTGTGTAATATTACTATTTTCCAAATGGTAGTTTTTGACCAAGCGCCAGGTTATTAGCAGTGGCCTGTACAATGTCACCAAATACATATGCAAGTACTATAGGAGCTTAAATATGTCTCACAAATATCAGCCACAAAGATAGTTTTAAATATATTTAATAATAAATAATAAAAGGGCAAAACAATACTCAATAAACAAACACAGTTATTTCAGAGTTCAGAATCACAGGAAATATTTTAAAACAACATTGCGGGACAGTCTCAAATAAATACAGAAAACATCTAAACTAATCTTTACTATATTCCTATCTATATATATCTAAGAGAGACACTATGCCCTAATTCTTATTTACAGACAACAGGCAGGCAGAGATGCTGAGTGGATGTTTCCAGATCCAAGACAAGATACAAAATGCCCAGTCTCTCTCTGAGAGATTTCTTAAATTAATACTAAACATTACTGCTGGGTTAGCTTGGATGACATCACTCTTTGTTACCTGACTCAGTTCCCAGTCTAAACAGATACTAACAGAATGTTAACATCTCTGTGTGAGAAGTACATATCTCTCAGAAGTTTGCAGAACTTGGAAGTCGTAAAGCAATAAAATGCTTTTACATTTGAAACTTAGTAATTATTTCTACTTCAAGAAAATACAAAAACATCTAGCTCTAGCACCTGCTGCTGAACTGAAATTGAGAGATCACACAATTGTAAAACACTTTAATTTCAAGTTATTTTCTTGAAGTTTTGCAAGTTAACTCTGCATGTTCCACCTTCTACTATTAAAACATACATTTGCACAGGTATATCGTTTATACACATTTCTGTTCTTTTCCAGCAGGGTACACTATGGACACATCCTTGAAGCTCAGTACTGTACAAACCCTGTTCAACATGCATTTCTGCAACAGTAGTTTAATATACACATAACATACAGTTCTCTTACATTTGTAAGACAAGCATATAAATCATATTAATAGTCACAAATGACATAGAATTATTTACAAAATTCCAGATAGCTGGTCTGGCAGGGTCACACTTTACTTCTTCATTATAAGGCCTCATCCATCTTGAGCTCTAGCTCATTTCCTTTTCAACCCATCAAGAAACACAATAACCATCCATAACTTTATGTCCCCTCACAGATCATTATCCTGCATGCTCATCCTTGTCCCTTGCCCTACAAATTTCTGAAATGTAAACCACTGGACTTAGAATGTCTTTTGCTGAAGGACTCCGACAACTTGAAGAATTTACTAAATGGGATCCTCTGCTTCATGATGTTCAATCTCATGGATCAACCTTTATGTAGTGGGTTGAACAGTTTTAAAATGAATCTCAAACACTGGTGTAAAGCAGCTGCAGTTATACTTAATCTAAACATAACCTGAATATGAGATTTCTCCAAAGTAAAGTCAATGCTAATAGTCAGTGTGTGAAATCTATATTTAAATAAGTTACGTCTTCAGGCTTGCTGTGGAATGAAAAATGATTTATTTATTTTTTTATTTTCCAATTGTTTACCAGGTTAGTCCGACTGGACAGAAGGTGACCGTTTTCAGCAGAGGCACAGGGAGAAAAGCTCCAGATACATAGTAAAAAATTATAAAAATAATTAAAAAATATATAAACATAGTTATTTCGTACAAAAAACATAGAACATATAAATGTAGTAAAATCAGAGTTTTACAAATGATGCAGCATACAGTGGTTAGAATATTGAGAAACAAACACAATATACAACAAATATACAATTGCTTGAACATAAATTCAAAAAGAAGTTTCCATAGACAAACAGGGCCATAAACTAGAAATCATAACTATAAAGGTGGCCTATACACCTGGTTCACAGTACTATGTACTAAGTGAAGTTATACCATAGATCTGTGATCTAGGGATGCTGAAATTCAGGAACAGGTAAAATTTCTCTGGTTCTGTACAGGAACATATCCAAGTTTTGAATAGGAGTTCTTTTATTAGGGATTTGAAAGCATGTTTACTATTTAGACTTCTAATGTCAAGGGATAGAGAGTTCCAGGCCTTAGCAACAGCATAGGAATAAAGAGATTAACCTGAGCTACTTAAGTAATTGGTAACAGTCAGTAGGTTGGTATTGGACGATATTAGTTGACGCACAGTATTATGGAAGATGTGCAGACCAGAGAGGGCAGGTATTTTATTTGGTTGGTGTAGCAGTTGATGGGTCAGGAAAAGTTGATTGTATTTTAGTAGGTTAGGGAGTTCTAACCATCCTAGTTGTCTTAGGGAGAGGCAATGGTGATAACAAAACTTAGCACTGGTTGCAAATTTTGAGATTTTATTGTAGCAGGTAGATAGTTTCAGAAGGTCAGATTTGTTTAGGTTAGTTAGCACTAGGGAAGTACATAGTAAGGTGGAGAGTAGATGGGTATGAGAGATAGTGACTTCTGTGTGAGGAAGCCCTTGCAGCGGTAGAGTGAACCTAGTTTTTTTAAGAACTTTAGCCCTTCTGCTTAAAATGTTTCATTTCACTACTTTCAAATAGTAGCTATGTTGTCCTAGGCTGTAGGGACTGATCTGGGATTTCTTTTGTCTACCAGTTAAAATGGAGACAATTTGATAACAAACAGTGTTAAATACGAGACAAGTGCATTAACTCATTTGTTTTTTTTTATGATTTTTAAGCCACATTGTATGACAATTCTGTTTACAGCTGAAGTTCATTCCCATTATCTGTAGAAGTATTTGTCAGACATGAATCATCCCCAGCTAAATACCACACGTCTTTCTCTTGTCATTTTCATCTACAGAAAGTGAGGTTTAACGGGTTCTAAAACAATGCTGCTAGTGGCAAAGCCCCAAATTCTGTCAACATCACTGTAGAGCTATATAAATCACTCAGTCAGGATTCCTGCTATACACTAAATTCTTTTACGTGTTGCAGATGTCATGAGAAGCTCTAGGGTTCCTTAAAACTTTCATGATTCTGGTGTGACATAAATGCAGTAAGGACACCAAACTCAGTCTTAATTATCACCCATTTCTTACATCAAAGTTGAGAAGAAGCTATATGCTAAGATTTTGCCACAGTTTTCACACTCTCAGATGTTCTTTCTAGGCACATTTTGTTCATAACTATTTACAATGCATGCAGTTCAAGACAACATTGACAAATCCAGCCTAATTTCTAACTCACCCAGAGTCCTGTCTGGTTAAGATTGGCTCAATGTCACACAGTAGACAAGGGAAGGTTGAATGAATCAAGCCCTAAACAACAGGAAAAAGTCTGATATCATTTTATAGCTTTAAGTTGCTGCACTAACTGCCATATCTATCAAATCATTTTAAAGAAATGATCATTTGTAGCCCTTATTTCTATGACTAGACAGTAGATCAAGATCTAAGTAGCTGTCTTAGATGACTTTAAGAAAGCTTTTGACTCATTCTCATAGAATGATTTATGGACCACCCTAGAAACTTACAATATGCTCTTCTTTTTCATTAAAATTACATAAGAATTATATAGGGATCCTAAATCACCTGCATTAATAAATCGTAACATTTCTTCTCCTTAATTAAGAGACATACCAAACAAGGATGATCATTTCTCCAGTACTGTTTTACTTGAAATTGAAACACTTAACAGAAAAAGTTAAGAGCCCTGCCTAAAATTCAAGTAATAGTGCACTCAGGAATAGAAACATGGAATGTTGATGTTTGCTGATGATTGTTATTGTACATTATACAATGGAAACTCGACAAAGCCGAGAAATGTGCACGCTGATTGGCTAATCCAACCAGCGTGCACATTGTAAATCCGACACAACAAACTAAAAAAGTCCTGCAGCTAATGTATTTTCAAGCCCTTCTCCTGCTGAAATATGTTTGCGCAAGTTACTTGGAAGATGTGTGTCACTGAACTGTCTTTCATCAGTGTGAATTTAAGTGGAAATAGTTCAGCAGTTATAACATAATGCTGTCCAACTGACAAACGAGACAGAGGCACATAAAGTATTTTCCCCCCATCAGTTAACTTTCTGCTGTGCGACTGGCAAATGAGATGGCAGTACAAAATCAGTTTTTGCCCAAAAAATAAACGCCCTCACTTTCTTAAATGTCCACCAGAAGTATGGTACAAGAACTTACAGCACAGATGTGAGTAATGTGTAAAACTGAAATTCACACGGGGACACGAGTGGTGACAAAAACATAGGCTGCCAGACAACATGCAGATAAAAGAAAGAGCAAAACTTGCATATTCTTGCAAAAACTTTGTAAGCAACACAAGTTGACAACTTCATTTTTTAAGAGTTGTAAGTCTATGCTGTCCAACTGACAAACTGCACAGCTGCACACAACCACTTTCCCCACACCAGTTAACGGGTTCGATGTCTTACATGTCCACCTTAAGTTGATTCCAGCAGCTGAACAACACAGATCTCAATAATGTTTAAAAGTGCAAGCCACACCATTGTGGGCCAAACGCTGCAGGATATACACGAGACAAGGAACAGCCATATGAAAAAAATGCCACTTACGTTTTTTTCAAACCCCAAACATAAGGCTTTATAAATAAATTAACCACATACCCATAACATTTGCAGAAAAAAGGGCTCAGAAAAGAAATAAACAAATAATAAAAAGTATTGGACTATTTTATCTCATAAAAAGTGGAAGAATACAGACTAATGCAAACAAAAACCTAAATAACAACAACAAAAAACGAACACCATTGTATAATAGCAATAACCCATGTCTGGATGTGGGTAATGCTGGATTTACCCACGGATGGCTTGGTTTGGTCACTTGAGGTATGCCCTCATGACAAAACCATGCCAACCGTGGGTAAATCCAGTATTACCCACAATCAGCTGTGGGTTATTGCTATAATATTAATCTGTAAATGTTTATCCTTTACTATTAGGGCACTAATTTCTGCAAATGTGGCACAGTGTGTATGTACATTGCTAATTAGTATGAAGATGCAATTTTATACAAGAAATGTTTTTACCTTATCCAGTTTGAAAGCTAACACTTCCAAACTGATTTTACCTTATGAGATTTGAAATTTAATGCTTCCAAACTGAGCTGTTTCCAATCAGTGCAAGTGTCAGGAATCTTCAGAAGTTTTCTCCTTTTCATCAAGTCCCATCCACATCCCGGATATCCAGCATTCATTTATACTCACCCCCATATTGCTAGCTTTCCCTGCCCACTCTTAGAAGAACCTATGCATTAAAGATTCCTTGTTGCCCTCAAGTTGTTTTACATGGTGAGGCATAAAACCACAAATGGAACCAATTTGCTGATTAGAAATATTCAAAAGCTGACCACCCAGATCATATGGAAAATGGATCAGAGAAAACTCAGTGAAGACATCCTCACTAAACATGGCAAAATACACCTTAGATTTCTTAGACTTAAGAATATAAATACAAGTATTTGTGCATAAGCATTAGCATAGTTCAAAACTGAAATGTCTTACACCAATTACCTTACACCAAGCAATAATCTGAAACATAATTGTTTGCAAGAACAAACCCTGGTATGTGTTATGGGTTATAAAAGTCCTGTCATCGGTGAAGATTGTTACAGGCTTAAGCAGTGTATGGGCTTCTTTCATTGCACTCTGGAATTATCATAATCTTAAAATGTATGGAAAGAATAGGCGGCAGTGATTGGGAATGTGGAGGAATAGTTTCCCTTAGGTGACCTGTAGCAGATTGCAGATGACTGGTATCTTTTTGTTCATTAACCTTTCTCCAACAAAAAAAAATGTCTCTTCAGAAGCATCTTCTTTTATTTCCTACTTTCCTACAGTTGAGATACATGATCCAGTATCAACCATTTAGCATATTCATATGTCTCACAGAGTACACTATTGTTTCTTTCTCATTCAACATTCAAGATTTATCACTGCAACAGCTTACTAAAAACCTTCCTGATTTTGTAACACCCTCATCTTTTCAGAGTTGCAATATGTAATCCACAATGACAGCCAGCATATATTCAGACCTCAGAAAGTATTCCTTCTCAACAGGCATACAGCAGGTAGACCATCATAAGGGTGGCCTCTAATCTGCACATGGAAATATACTGCCATTTGCCCTCAGTGGGGTATGGTTGCCTGAATACAGTAACTATTTGGCTATAAATCACTGGGAAATGAGTAGGCTGTAGTCATTTTATCACTTACTTGAAACACAAATTTTGGGACTGCCCTTTTGTTCAAGAAATTTAGCCTTTTCAGTTTTAATCTCTGCAGTTTTACTTCATTCTCTGCCTGTATACAGTGTCACATGTAGTTAACTGAGTGAAGAAAGTTTGGATCACCCAACTTGCTGTGACTGTCTTGATTGTTTTTGTTTGCAAGATGAAAGCCAGCAATAATGATTACATTTTCAGATTTTGGTTCTTTCCTACTTTCATAAGCATGGGGCTTTTCCTCTTCCAATGCTGAAACGATGTTTGCTTCAGTGTGCTTAAATTTACAAATGAGGACATAATCAGATGGATTCATAAAGGTCACCACAAAGTGTACACTATGTGTACACTATGTGTAGCTGTTTTTTGTGACTAAACAACATAAACATTGTGGTAGGGCTGTTCTTGAATTCAGAAAGTGTACACAAAGTGTACGCATCATGTACACTTTGGGGTAACCTTTATGAACCTAGAGTAATGTATTTTATCTGCACTGTTCCATTAACAAATTCTTTTCCTCCCTCCTACTTACTTTTGTCATTACTGTATTCCAGTACTGTCAGTTTTATAAGGAAGTATCTGTTCTGTGATCCTACAACAGCTCACCATGTTTTTCTCTCAGTGAATTTGATGTTATTGTGTAGCTTTTATTTTCCCCTTGGACTTCTGTTTATCACCTCCATTTAATAACGTTGCAATAAAAAATGGATTGTAGGAAGACAAAAATGTGACAACTGACTTAGATGAGCCTCATCACATGACAGCAGCTACATTACTTACACAGAGATTATATTCTGGGACTTAAAACTTAGATTTTCTTTTTCTAAAGCTAAAGTTTGCCCATTGACTTACTTAGTTACTTTCACTTACACAATGCAATACAAATGATAAATACATTTTAAATGTTTGGTTAGTGGAAAACTGACTGTCAGCAGAGCATTCGTTAACAGTTTATGACCTGTTAATGAACTTCACTTTTTGTTCCGGGATTTGTTTCTTACAGGTTCCGTTAGCAAGCTTCATGACGCCAAACAAATCATTTAATCTGGCAGCTCTCTCAGGTCACCCTTGTAAGAATGCAGTTCTGTGTTGGTCATAGTAATTAAATCATTGTTGAGACACAAGGCCACCTTTGCTGCTGCAATTTCCTTCTTTAGAGTTTTATTGTTCTTTTATCAATATTCATTGTCAATATGCTTTGCAGGTGGCATACAGTGATAGAAATGGCATAAACTAACTGAGCAGATATTAGAAATTACTGGCAGTATTCTCATAACAGGCAACGTAATATGTAAAACAGGTTTCACACTTACCTGGCTAGACAATGAGAGTGCCTTGGTGATCACCTAGGGACAAAATCCAGGATATAATAAATAGTCTAAATATGTACAGGGTTGTCAGGTTGGCTACAAATTGACCATCATCATCCTGGGAGTAAGCAGTTATTGGTGTTCCACCATATGACAGATGTAGCAGGCATAGAGGTGCTTGACCTCTTGGATGGGGCAGGAAAGCCACTTATTTTGAATGACATTCCTTACCTAGAATTGTACCATACAACACAGACAAAATCATTGTTTACTATAAATGATTACAGGTAGTTACTAGGCATGTAGCCCAGCAGACTATTAAGGAGCCTAGCCTAAACTCAGTATTACTCCAAAGTACTGACTGGTTAAGTGACCTACTCAATGTCACACACGGTAGGCAGATGAAGACTGTGGAAATCAAGCCTGGTATCGTACGAAGTAACAGTTCATAGTCTTAATTCTCCCAGTGAACTGACAAGCTGTCATACTGGTGTGATTCCCAGGGGGATTCAGTGTCTGTCAGTATTGCAGGAGATCTGCAGGACAGTGGCATCCTTCTCAGTTAATGACTATTACCTCGCACCATTATAGTGTACAGGTACAGAGAAGATGGGGTCCCAAATTCAAGAGGTTCAGACCCTGACAAAAACTGGAAAGGTATGTTAAGGGTGGAACTTCTCAATGCATGAAATTTGTGCAATAAATTACATAAACTAGAGACTTTCCTGCACCTAAGAAACTTAGTGATTTTGGTTGTCCCTGAAACATGATTTAAAGTAATGTCACGCAGCCGTCAAATTCTAGGTTTCAAAACATTTTATTTCAGATCATATCTACCTATGCCAGGGACACACTTAAAACTATAGACAAGTGACTCTATGTTAACTAATGCTATGATTGTAACTTAGTTATGGTGGTACATGTGGACACCTGTTCCATCTTCAAGGCTTTCTATGTAGGTAAAAGTACTAAAAGGCTCTTGAAGCAGATATGTGATCATACATTTTCCATTAACTCTAAGTTAGTGTCCAGTGCAACATTCAGACTTTCTGTACCATGGGCTAAAATGGTTTGTTCTGAACCAGTGACCCTGCTGAGATTGACCAGAAAGGAGGAAAGTAGGATTCCATTCTTGAAAGAAGTAGATAAAATGCCAGTTAAGACCAGGTGCAGGTCAAGCTCCTGCAAGAAATAACCACTTTAGTTTTAAAAGCATATTAAATTTAAATTGTTAGGGTATCTTAGATAATTCAGCATTTTAAATTGCTGTATCATGTTATAGAGACTGTAATATGTTTTGTTGTACTTTTATATATCATTTTATGTATTTTTGCACATCTTTTTTTTAGTCTATGTATGAATGTTACAAGTAAAGTTAGCTGCTATTGGGTTTAGCACACCACATGATTTTACTGCCAATTTGTTTATTCTGCTGTTGTGTTGGTGATTTGCTCTGAAATAGTTTCAAATACTAAGAGACAAAACACTTAATGTGTTAATAGAGATGTCTAGTAGCAGTCTTTCATACATGACAGAACAAAGCTCTACTTAGTGTAGGCTAACAAATGTGATCTCTTTCGCCTTGATTGTGACCAATATGGTTTTGTCAATGGTAGGTCATGTCTCCTGTGTTTAGTGAAAATCTTTAAAGTGGTCAGCTGCAAGCTAGGAAAACTTAACCATTAACCCCGGGTATCTGTATATGAAAAATGCATTCAGCATTATTTTATACTGGGGAATTACCTCCAAACTCAAAAACTTCACTTTCAATGGGTTCACAGATAGATGATTAGTTGACAGGCAGAACGTGGTGAGAGTAAGGGTTAGACTCCTTTCTGAACTATCTGTGTTAGTTGATATTCTGCAAACATCTGATCTTAATTCCCTGTATTTCAAGCTTTCTTCCCTGAAGTAAAAGTGTTCAGACAACTCTGGAAGACAAAATATGCAGGTGACTGCAAACTGGGTTATATAATCACTCCCTACTCTATTAAGTTCATAGGTTTAGGTTCATAGGTTGGTACTAGGCTATCGGCCCTAGGGCCTATACAAGCCGAGCCATAACAATTCCCTGTCTATTTCTTCCCACACTATTTACTTTCCTAGACCTCTGTCTAGCAGGGCGACTGACGTGATCCTCGGGGTGAATTTCCTATCTCCCATCCAATCGTCAAGGTTCCTTTTGAAGAGGGCCAAGGAGGTGCTCCGCTTGACATGTATGGGCAGTCTATTCCAGACTATGGGGAGTCTCTGGGTCAGGAACCTATCCCTCCAGCATGTTTTGTTCATTGTGATGACAAGGTTTAGATCCCTGGAGCTTGTGCCTCTGTGGGATTGGGATTTCTTTAAGTGGAGCATGTCCAACACCTCAGGATTTAACATGGCCTTGTATGTTAAGCAGAGATCACCTCTGAGTAGATGATATGCCACAGAGTATAGCTGGAGTATTTTTAGATGGTCAACACAGGGCATGTGCTTTAGGCCTGTGATTCTTTTACTGAGGTATTTCTGTGGCCTTTCCAGTTGTTGCAGATGTCTTGAGAGGTACATACCAAATGGGGCGTTGTATTCTATAATGGGTCTAAAGAGGGATGAGTACAGTGGGACAATGACCTCCTTTTTCCTGAATGAAAAGCCCTTAATGATGAGGTGTGGCACATAGAAGGATTTTCTGACTGTTGTGGCGATGTGGTTATTGGAGGTGAGTCCACTGTCCACCTGTGTCCCTAGGTCTCTCATCACACTTTCAGTGTTTAGTGTACTGCCACCTATGTGGTAATTCATGGGTACATGTTTTTTCCCAAAGGGGATAACTATACATTTCTTGGCATTAAGCTTGAGCCCATGGCTCTGACACCAAGCATCTGTTTCTGTAAGGCCATTTTGTAGAATATCCACATAATTTGGGAATTCAATAATGGCTCCCAGTTTGCAGTCATCTGCAAACTTTGTTAGCCAGAGTCCCTTAGTGTTGGCCTGTACTTCAGAGAAGTATATGCCAAACAAGAGCTGTCCCAGGACTGAACCCTGAGGTACTCCACTTGTCACTTGTCTGGAGCTGGATTTGGAGTCAGCTACTTTTATAGTCTGGATTCCGTCAGTAAGCCAGTTGGCAACCCATCGAGTGACGTAGGGATTTATGCCCAGCTTAGTACATTTATCTATGATTCCAGAGTGGGGAATGGTATTGAAGGCCTTGGCGAGGTCCAGATAGGCTGTGTGGACTGCCTTACCCTCGTCCACAGCTCTGGAGACTGATTCGAAGAAGTCAAGTCAGGTTCAGGAGACAAGATCGACCCTTCACAAATCCAAAGTGGGTGGGGTCCAGTGTTTGAAGGTTGCCAATGTCTTTGTTTATAAGTTCCATGATAATGCGTTCCATGCCCTTGCAGATCAGGCTCATCAGACTGATGGGACAGTAGTTCACAGGATCCAAGGTAGATCCCCCCTTGTGGAGCGGGATAACTGCAGCTGTGCGCCACTCAGTGGGCACAAAGCCTGAGGTGAGGCTATGATTAAACATGACACTTAGGTGAGGTGCCATTTCATTTTGTAGTTCATGTAGTACACAGCCCAGATGTCATCTGGTCCCATGGATGCTGTATTCTTAGCTTTGGAGAGTGCAGTTTCTACCTGTGTCGCCATGATTACTGGAATTTGGCAATCTTTTGGTATTGAGAAGGGCCCTTTAAGGATTGAGAGGGGGTGAAGTTGGCACTAAATCAGTCTGCCAGGATATTGACAATATCCTTGGGATCGGTATATTTAATGTCATTCTGTTGTAGCTCAGAGCAGATCTGAGCATTGCCATTTAGATTCTTGACATAACTATAGAATGCCTTGTGGCTGTCTTTGGAATCTTTGGCAATTTTATTTTCGTAACTAGCTTTGAAAGATTTTCTGAGGGATCTCAGTTTCTTACTGAGGCTGGTAAAGGAGGTTTTTGCATCCTGGGATTTTCCTCTTTTCTGCAACAGTTTCTTCCTTCTGTTGTATAGTTTGTGTATGGCAGGGGACCACCTGATTGGCTTCCTTTGTTTGGAGGAGAGTGTCTTGGTTCTATTTGGGAATGGCACAATTCATGCATGAGTGGATGTGCTCGTACATTGCCTTAGTGTAGGATTCAGTAGTTGAACTTTCAGCTCCTGTCTGCATGGGTGTCATGAAGTTTGTCACTTCTGACTTCAGTAGCATGAAGTTGGCTTTAGAAAAGTTTTTTACGGAGGTTTCCTTACTGAGAGGTGGAGGTGGGATGTGGATGTCAAGGGTGATTAGCTTATGGTCAGACCTGACTAATGAGGGGGTGACCGCTGGTGTGGTGCATCTATCTCCCTTGTTGGTAATGACCAGGTCTAAGATATTGGAGCCCCTGGTGGGACAATGGATTAGTTGATCCAGGGTGTTGGAATTTATGAATTCCAAGAACCGTTGGGAAAAGGTGTTGGTACCCGATTAGTTTTCCCAGTTAATGGCAGGTTAGTTGAAATCACCCAGTATTAGGGTGCTTGGTTGTATCTTAATATTTTCCAGTATGTTTAGAAAGGTGTAGTGAGAATCTCGGGGCATGGTGGGGGATCTGTAGCAAGCTACAATTTGGATTGCAGTCTTACCTAATGTTAGTTGCACCTGGAAAATTTCAGCTGCATTGTGTTGGGCAACTAGCCTGGAGGTGTGAATATCCTTGGTGAATATGGGCACTCCTCCACCTTTAGTGTTTCGGGCTTGGTTTGGTGGCTGAAAAGTGTGGTAAGAGTTGTAGCCTGGTATTGCAGTGGTGCACTCTGGAGCCTTGAACCTGGTCTCAGTTACCGCACAGATATCGATGTTCTCCATTTTTAGGTGTGCCTCAAGAGATTGCATTTTGAGGTTTAGATTTCTAGCATTGAGTAGCATTACCTTCAGATTTTGCATGCTTGTATCTGTTATGGTGGTGGTCTTGTCCTTTGAACCTTGTCTAAAAAAGTCACAATAGGGGTGGCAAAAGCTTTAGCCAGTAACCTGAATCCCAGGGGTGACAGGTGCAGACCATCTCTGGCAAAGCATCGTGGTTTGTCGATCATGTCGTCCCAGGCAGACAGATACTGGATCCCCTTTGAATGACACCAGAAGCTTAGCCAATTGTTGAAGTCAATCATTTTGTCCTTATACTGTGGTATCATTGTGGGCAAAGGCAGGATGCTGCTCAGGGCTAGGGTCATACATGCCTGGGCCACATGATCTGAGAGCTCGTCCATGTCTCTTTTCATGTAGTCAAGTGAGGTATGTCTCAAGTCATTCACTCCAACACAGACAATGACAGAGTCATATTTGTACTTGTTGTAGAGTGACTTAAGTGCATGCGTTATGTGGCAGATCCTGGAACCCAACAGGCAGCTGACTGTAATTTTCTCCTTGTTCAGCCTGGTGAGTGGGACATCAGTGTGCCTGACTATAGAGTCACCTATGACTAAAGTGTTGGATACAATGTCTTGCCTTAGGGGCTGTTGCTGGGTGGCACACTGGTGTTGTGAGCTATGTGTCACTTTTGTTTTGACTGGTGTTTGTTTGCTTTTCAGCTTCGGAGGTCCTTGTTGCTTGGGCAGATTAATTAAGGGCCTCCACATATGTGGGTTTAGTATTGCTATGTGTGGGTGTTGATGGTTTGAGTTTTGAAGGGCTATTTCTTGCTTGAGGTGTAGTGCAGGTGTTAACATACTCCTCTTGACTGTCTAGCACATTCTTGGTTGGAGAGAGCTTTGCTTCCAGTTTGGCTATGTAAGTGCATCTCTCACAGGTTGTAGTGTTGGTTGGTAAGAGGAGAGGGTTGTCTGTGTACATGAGGCTGTTGCTGCATTGCCCCAGTATGCCCAAATTCACCAGGTGGACAGGAGAAATCACCAAAAGCTGACCCTTGGACATGCCTGTTTAGGTGCTTTTTTTGCAAAGAACAAGAGCTGTTTTCCCTTACCTTTGCAAGATACATTGCAATCATAGACTGTTTAGTGCCTACGATTAATTTCTCCTTATTAACAAGGAGAGTTGAGGGATTGTATCAGTTTAAGTCTTTTTTTCCAGCAGGTTTTAGAGCAAGTGCTAGTCACAGGGGTACAGATTCTTAGCTTAGCAAGCTTGAGCATTCCTTGCTGTTATCTACTGAAAGGGAGTGGGCGTGGCTCTTCTCATTCCTTATTGCCCTAGGGAGTAAATAGAACTGCACTCTGCAACCCCATGGCTAGACCACCTTGGTACATCTGCCAAGAAATGAGGGTTTAAGCAAAAGAAAGAGCTTGAAGATTTTTTTTATTTTAGTTTGTTTCATCTGATCAACCCTTGGTACCTAACCTGCTTGTCCAGAAAACAGTGTGCCCATGCATCTGCATTCCGTCGGTCACAGAAAAGGTTTTTGTTATCTTGGCTTAGCTTTCTCTATCACTTGAAATTTTCACCAGATGTATATAAGATCATTCAATGACATGCATATTGTCTGAGTGCCTCAGCAGGCAACACACTTGCCGTTGGCACTGAAAAGATGAGATGACTCCAGTTGGTATTCCCATACCAGTTCTTGGGTAAATGTTCCAATACTGACAGTATAGTACATCACAAGCAGGGTGCAGCCCTCCTGAAATGCAATAGTTTAGATGAGACACTAAACCAAGATCCCGCCTGCCTGATTTGGTGGTAGTTCATGTGGATATAAATGATCTCATCAAAGTTATTCAAAAGAGGAGCAGGATTCTATCTGATAAAATCATAGCCATAAACATTTAAATAAATTATGAGCTCAATAATACATATTTAAATACATATTAGAAAAGTACTCATATTAAACAAAACATAAAAGGCTCAGGAAGAAAATATAACCCTGTGAAAACATTTCAACTTACCTCAATAAAACACACAACATTTGTCTATTTATTTATTTTCCTCATGTGTGTGCTCCATACTCCTTTGTTGTCTGAATGTTTGAAAATAAAGCGTAAGCATTAAATATTTTCTTGGACATCCCACCTTACTCATTTAATGTAACAGTCAACCACTTTCTCATATGAGTATGCTGTCTTTATTATAATACCATTTATTGCTCAAGGCACTTGCATATCTTCCTATCCATATAATCCAAATATGTGCTATCATTTTGTCTAGCAACTGTCCTTTCGATTTTGACTAAATATTTAATATTTACCAGCTGTTTATACTTAAATCCCTGTATCATCATTTCACAAACTCCTTTATTGTTGTACAACAAAAGTGTATAAAGTCCTGGCTATGACTCAGAAGACCTAGAATCTATTAGCAGCAGTATCTGTAAGAGTTGGTATTAAACAAATGAGCATGCCTACTGTGGGAGATTGAGCCACAACAGATCTCCCTGGTTGGACTAGCAATTTTGCCAGCACTAGGTGGTAGCTCTACCTTTTGGAGAAGTACAGGGGGAAATTCCTACCGAATTCACCATGGCTTGCATTCACAAGACACTACTTTAGCAGGTGAGACAGGTAAGCCTGGATACATGACTACAAATGGGCCCATTTCCTAATCTCACTGACTATCAGCCCAAGGGCAGAAGTTGATTTGGCCCTCACACAAAATGGGGAACAGGCCATAATGTTCTTACCCTGTCTGGAGAATGAATAGGCCTGGCTCACCGTGACTGAGGAAATGAATGGGGCAATTGCAAGCGGGAGGGAGGGACAAATTGTGTAGACTGAGGGAAGAAGAAAAAAATGTTCCAACAAAATTCCCTTCAAATCACATGCAACACATAGACATATATGCCCATGTACCCTTTTTCTAAACATACCCTAGTCTTTAATGGTTTTATTTATTACATTTATACTTATCAGTTGTTGCCTTCACTGCATGTTGTCCATCAGTCATCCCCCTCAGTTAATCACCCCATTCCTTCTCATCAATGGGTAGAGAGTCAGCCTAGTGGAGTCATCATTTCAACAGCCAGTAAGGATGGTATGAGGGTTTTTTCTTTTAACTCTGCTAATCCCATGACTGGTTGGCTTCTAGAGTCAGGGGGATGTGCAATGCATTGCCTTTGCTGGTTGTACCTCACTTCAGCAATAGACATTGCCAGCAAGAAGCCCTGGACCCTCATCTCAAGCACAGAAAGTGGTTGTTTTGACCTCCATCAGAAAAATAGTACGTTTCCATCTGCTTTCTGAGTGTCTAGTACTCTCCCCACCATACCCAAGGAGCGGAGAGTGGACCATATCCCTTCCCTCTTCTCTGTCCTTTCCTGGCTCTTTAAGTGTGGGGGGGGCACTAAAGAAACCCCAGTCACCTACTTTGCAGTAAGGACTCTGTTTCTCTGTGCCGCTGAGTCAGCCGAGGAGTATTTCTTCTAATGAATGCCTGCCATGTGCCAACCTCCAAAAAGTTCCATTTCCCCTCATTATCCTTTACAAATGCTTCTCACAAAATCTATTCAACATTCTCTAATCTATCATCCTGAAACTAAATAGAGTTCTCATATTGCTTATTTCCACCATCTCTTCCTATTCTCTAATTTTTCTGGCTTACTGTGTCCTGAGCTAAGGACAATCTGGATCATAGGACTGTTAATAAACCAATAAGAGAGCTGGGAAGTTGAACTGGAAACTGTTTTCCTGAAATTTTAGGTATTGTCTGTGGGTTGTGTATATTGGAATATGCAGGCATGCACATTCCATGTTCAAATTATCCCTCTGTTCTTGAGAATGGTACTGTCAGTTCTGTAATGCTAATATCCTAAATTTCGTCAGTGCCACAGATTTGGTCACATTTTGTCTAATGCAGATTTCCAATAATTGCCCTTCTGCAGCTTCACAAATAATAAAGAGGAAAGGCTTGCCCCTTTTATTTTTCTGTTAGCACCTACGTTGCCTTATTTTTTAATAGTGGGAGGGCCATTCCCAGGGCTATACACAATAAATGCGAACATGTCTGTGCCATTGCATCTGTGGCAGGTGTTTGTTGAAATCTTGCTGCAATAGTGTCTAAAATCAGCTGCAGAATGCGCGTTCATGAAGAAATCTGTTGCAGTTTGTCTAGATAATGAAAGTATTTCACCCTAGTTGATGTTCTTATATCCATCTTGTAGGCAAAAGACAGTAGAAGCCACTTTTTTGCCTCTTTTTGGAAAATATTATTGGAGGTATATTTGTTGTCGTTGATTTTATTTTATTTGTTAGCTGGTTGGGTAGGGGAAATGGCTCAAAGAACTTTATTCAGCCATGATACAAGCCAGAAATACAAAATAAATCAATACAGCACATATAATATGTGCAGGACAATGCACAAGAAGATAAGAAGACACTTGTAGTATGAGGCACAAAATTGTATATAGAAACACAATTATACTACTTCATTTCTAGGCAGGAAGGTAAAACAAGAGGCAGTTTCCAAACTTTTTATGTATGGAAGAGTAAATCACTAAAATAAGAAAATTGTATTCAAAAAATGTATAGCACTGCCATAACTTTTGCAAGCAGTTACACTTTAGGCACAATGCCTAATTATTAATCAATAGCTGTGAGTGACAGGCTGTTATAAGAATTCACACGGAAGAAGGCAAATGTTTGCCAAAACTGGTCTGTTTTCTCACAATAAAATATTGGAAGCTGACTTTGAGTGATGGCTGTTTGGTTTTTGAATTAGGTGTATTTTGGCCTCTGCACCTTGCCATACTTGTGTGGTTTCTGGGTTTTTGATTTACAAATTGGGCTTAACTATTGCTACACCTTGTTTAACAATCATTCTGTATGATAGCAAAGGAGAAAGTCAGGTATGGCTGTTCTTAATATATGAATAAAATGAACATATTCAGTAGGACATTTACTAAGATTCAGTTATACTAAAAGGAATAGCTAGAGATAATCTCTTCTATGTCCCAAAGAGCGCATCATAGGTTTTAGAAGTGTTAGCTAGTAATTGTCACTTCTGGAACCACTCCAGTATTCCTCATAATGTCTTATAAAGCCCATATTGGATGGAGATAGTAGATTTACCATGCTTGAAAAGTACAAGGCTATTTGCATACATCACTGTTTAATACTAAAAATATCACTGATTAGTTAATTAACAGAGTATGAGCAACACGGAGTTAAGCAAAAAAGCCTTGAAATACCTTTTCAATGAAGGGATCTGACTAAGAAGCTTCAGAAACATTACTACTTTAGGATGAGTGGTAATTGCAGGACCTGTTAACTGGGCCTTATCCAAATGATGCCACATTTCATTAGTTATTAGAGGAGAATCTGCTGCTATACAGGATGAAAAGCTCCCCCCAACCAACTAAAATGGCACCTGCCTACTAACCGTTATAATTATCAGTGTAAGTAGACTCCCTGAGGGAGAAAATGACAAAAGATAATGAAGGGGATTCTGAAGTCACACCTAGGGCAGTCTAATTAACACCTACACGAAATGTACACTATGTGTATGCCACACTGAGTGAACAGACAACACAAGCGTAACTCACACCTTCTTCCTCCTAATTTTATTTTCCCCTACTGATATTCTTACAACTTTAAATACTGAGGGGGATTCATAAAGGTTATCACAAAGTGTAGACTAGATGTATATTTAGTGTAATATTTCTGAGTGACTAGAAAACACAAAAAATATGGTAGGGATGTTGTTGAATACAGATTATGTACACTTAGTATACATTTAGTGTAGGTGTTCTTGAATCTGGCCCCATAGTTATTCAGCTGTACTACGTTTACTTAGGTATTCATTTAGTTTTTGGTAAATCTGTTTTTCCAAATGTTTGGTCAGTAGGAACAAATTTAAGATGGGTGATGGGTCTGTAGAGGGCAGGAGTGCTTTATTTTGGTATCTTTGACAAAACTGGAATGTGCAGTGATGAAATATTTCCAGTAGTATAGCACAACGCCAGAGCTGAGAGACAAAACTTGCATAAGTAACAGTTTTTGCTGTAAAGCTAATATTAGTTATAAGGAAGACTGAATGTAGTTGTTCATCAAGCCCATATCCCCTTTTGTTATCAGTTTTGGAGAGTAAGATCATAACTATATTAAGTGTTACTATTCAAAAGTAAAAGGGTGGTACGACCTTAAATAGTGAACTTCAAAGGATGACTGTGCAACATCTGATGGCTGAATAACAAGTGGGTGATATAGGAAATGGAATAAGGAAAGGTGTCACAGCACATTAACAATGTTAATAAAGGAGGGGTGTGTATCACCTGGAACCTGATGGGCATTCGTCAATAGCCTAATGATATATTACATCTCCTTCCAAAAGCTTTTGTCGGCCTTGATGGTTTCTAAGTAGATAAACGTGGGTGTTATTGTCGTTCCTGCAGTAATTCCTTTAATCCATGACTTTCTGATTATGTTCAGCAGTTCTAACAAATTTTCCACCTTACCTGCAGTTTACTGCTGGATCTTAAATTAACCTTGAGATGTTTGAACAGTTTGAGACATTTGTCTCTGTAAACGCTTCTTAAATGTGGATGGAAAACTTTATCCTACACCTGCAGCAGAACTGAGCATAGATAGGGGTCCACTCACTGGGGGTTTGAAAAGAGTGTCTTATCATTAAGTGAGGAAATGTAGTAAGAACCAAATGGGATTAATTGTTTTGTAGGACCAAGTGCAGGTGATGAGCTAGTAACTAGTCAATGTACTTGGTACATCACATCTAGCAGAAAATGATTTCCCATAGAAGGGATGTCTGGTAAATTTGTGAATCTGCTAATGAAAATTATGGGTGGAATTAATATGAATTTTCCACTGTATACAAAGGACTTCTATGAGGCTTAGTGCAGGAATGCGGGTGTGCAGGGTGGTGGCAAGTAATAGCTACTAGTTTTTCAGTTGTGCAAAGTTTGCACTGCACAGCATGCAGTACATGCAAGTGAATGTGTAATACATAAACAGATGAATAAGGCACTGAGCAATCTAATTGAATAATGAGGTGCAAATAGAGGGCATGAAAAAGGCAAGATGATCCACAGATATAAACACATATTTAAGCAGTTATTTTTCTTATGTCTTTATACAGTTGCTAAACACTCTGGAAAAAGTTAAATCTTACAATTATGTTTCCTGTTGCTACGCTTTACATTAAGTACCATTACTTGCATTAGCTGTGATTAGATTGTGTGTCTCCGCAGACCTCAAGTACAGACTAAGGTACAACACAAATGGGAAGGTATTGTGGCTCACAGTCATCATTTATTGTACAGGGAACAGATGACATTGTAACACTAGACTGTACATAAAAATTGGCGATGGAGAAAATATACTGCAGGGTTAGTGAGAGGTGGCTGCATTAGGTAGCTTCACAGATGGGGTCATACATTAGTTCGTCCTGTGACAGAGACAGAGTGTATCTGAATGGCTGCAAACTGTTGTCATCTCCTTGGTATAAGTAAGTATTGCTGAAGTCTCCCATGGCAGGAATGGTATAGTACTTTGGGACATGAGTCTGGATGAAGGCCATTACTTAGGGGCTGTTCCCTGGAGGTAATTATTTGTTGCCTCCTACAATCTGAGGGTGATACGTCTTTGGACAGTTCCAGACATAGCTGTTCTGAATGTGCCCTTCAAATGCCCAGGTACGTAGCCACATCATGTTCATACCCAACCTTATCCATGGGCAACACTAGCAATTTGGCCAGACATATTAACACTGACAGTGGGGCATTAAGGCAGTGTGTGCCACATACACTTCAGATGATCACCTATGTCATAATTCATTTTGTGAATAAATGTTGTTGCTGGAATTTATTTCACATACAAGAGAAATGTAGCAATGCATTTTTGTGCCTCTTGGTTTCACATCTTATTTTTGTCTGCCTGACTTGAAAGGGTAGATTTGTAAACAGGAAAACTATCTACACAAGGCTAAACCCACATAAATAAGGTGACTTTGTATGGTACTTACGTATTATCGCAACCAGAGTGCCTTCTGTGTGGAGTCTGCATATCCTCCCCACAGTTGAGTGGTGTTCGAAAGACATGCGTAAATGGGCGTGCCTTCGTTGAAGGTTGGACGTCGAGCTGGCACCTCAGCGTTCGTGAAAATCTACTGCCAATCATTAGCGGACCAGAGTTCTGCTGTGGTGACCCCTAACTGGGAAAAGCCAAAAAGACAAGCAACAACATAAATAGCTGCAGCTTGTGTTTAAATATAAAGTTTCCTATGCCACTCTACATCAGCTGCATCACAAATAGAAACAGGATTTAAATGTAGTGATGACTATTCACACCTGAATAATGGAAAACTGAGGGAAGCTGCAGCTACTAACATTAACTAGGAAACAAATGAAATACATCAGAGGCTCATTCTGAATGTTAAATTTCCAACAGCTTTGAGTTCTTTTTTAACTCAGTGATACATGTATTTAGAATGAGTCCCTATGGCTGACTCCACTCACATCTTTTCCATCTTACTCTATAACAGGCTAAACCCTGCCTTGCCCCGAAAGACCTAAACTGAACAACTCCCTTCACTCTTATTCCACAACCAGTTAGGCTTTGCCTTTCTGTCATTTTTGGGTAAATACTTACCTGTACCTGCTGTACTATGTACTTCAGTTGTTTAGTCCCCAGAGCGCTCACCTAAATTGAGCATTATGATATAATGTACTCACTAATGCAAACGCAAGTCTGGTGCACCACTGGTAACAAAATAAAAGCATCACAAAAACAAACTATTGAAAGCAAATTCTACTTGGAGAAGGTGGGCAATTAACAGAGAAAACTGCAGAAATCTCAACAGTGAACTAGACATGCAGATATTCTGAGATTGTTGCAATTTACAGACTAATTGTATTTGTTTCTTCTTCTTTGTAAATGGATGCCTTACTTATCTGGGCAGTTAGCAGGCATCTACTTACAAAGTAAACTAAACAAACAAATTCCATTAAATGCTAGCTTCTATCCTGTAAATACCAGAGGCATACAATCACACTATCTGTAGTCAGTAAATTGAGGGGTGGCAGGCAGAACCAGATCATGATCAAATGGAGCCCAAAGCAGAGTAATGACTGGCACCCCATACACAGCCCCCCAGCAGCTATTCCATTGCCCCATTTGTGACAGTGCCAGCCCAGCTGTCTGGAATTTTGTAAATAATTCTATGTCATTTGTGAATATTGATATGATTTATACAGAAGTATGTGTTAAACAGGGTTTGTACAGTACTGAGCTTCAAGAATGTAACCACTGCATACCCTGCTGGAACATAGAAGATTAACTTGAAAAACTTAAAAAAAAATAAGTTGAAATTAAATTGTTTTACGATTGTATTATAACAGTTTCAATGCAGCAAGGAGACAGGATATCTAGAACTAGGGTGCCTTCTGCATTGTTTTGTGTTCTATTGTTTTATGACTTTCAAGGTCTGCAAATTTCTGAGAGATATGTACTTTTAACACAGAGATGTTAAATTATGTCAGTTTCTGTTTTAACCTGCGAACTGAAGTCAGGTGACAAAAACTGATGTCATCCAAGCTAACCCAGCAGTAATATTTGATATTAATTTAAGAACTCTCTGAGAGAGAGAGATTGTGCATTTTGTATTTTGTCTTGGACCTAGCAAGAACATCCTTTCATCATCATCATCTGCACTTGCCTTGCTCTGTAAGTAAGATTTAGGGCATAGTATCTCTTTTAGATATAGATAGGAATATTGTAAAGATTAGTTTAGATGTTTTCTGTGTTTATTTGAGACTGTCCTGCAATGTTGATTTAAAATATTACATGTGATTTTAAATTCTGAAATTACTGTGTTGATTTACTGTGCATTGTCTTATTTTATTATGTATTAAATATATTTAAATCTATTTTTGTCACTGACATTTGTGAGACATATTTAAGCTCTTAGAGTACTTACATATGTATTTGGTGACACTGTACAGACCACTCCTAAATAGCCTTGTTCTTGGTCAGATTACCATTTGGATTATTAGTAACATTACACAGTAGGATTGGACACCCTTTGTTAAGGGCCTTAAGTAGCTGATAAAGAGTTGGCTGGTGGCAGCTGGAACTATCTTATAAACTTGTGCCAGCCTTCCCCAGGTGTGTGTGTGTGTGTGTGTGTGTGTGTGTGTGTGTGTGTGTGTGTGTGTGTGTGTGTGTGTGTGTGTGCTTGAATATAAATCAAATCTCAAAGTGTGTGTGTGTGTGTGTGTCAGCTACTTGGGCAGGGACACAAAGCAGTGGTTGGACAGAGAGGGTGTTGTTACAGGTCTTAACTTGGCCACTCAGCTGAGATTTCAACCCTATAGCTGTGCCAGTGGGGAGTTTTATTGGGGATCTGGAGAAAGAGGGAGAAACCAGCCCCAGGCTGACTATGGTCTCTGTGTGCCCTTAAGAGAAATTGTACTTTATTGTGTATGTACTTGTCATCCTCCCAGTGTGTACATCTCCTAGCTATTGCCAGTGGTGAGGATTGAGGCTCCCTGATTACTGGGGTGGTGCAGGGGTGTCACATATTAATTGGTGTCCACATCACATATTAATTGGTTAATAGTGCTGGGATAGCCACATCACATATTAATTGGCTTGTAGTCATGTGAATATTGAATTCCTGTAGCCTGTCTACAGTGGTCACTGAAGGTGTTTATACTCTTAGTCAGCCACGCAGTGAACATTCAAACTTTCACATCACAATTGTTTTCATTTTTGTTAGGTTAGTTAGTCAGGGAGAGCAGGTAAGCATGTCAGCAGAGGAGTACAGCAAGGTGACAAGGAGCCAGTTGGCTGAAATGTGTCGGGCTAAAGGATTGATGCATGCCAATCTGACTGAAGCAGACATGATTGGAGCTTTAGTCCACAGCTGCATCACAGAATAGCAACCAGGAGGACAATCAGACTGACCTTGGAGATGTAAAACTCTCAGAAAATGGACAGTTCAGCTTTTCCACAGATGACTTAAAATTCCATCTGGAGTTAAAGAGACTTGAGCTGGAGGCCAACCGTTTGGAAATAGAAGCAGCAGAGAGACTGAGATGTCTAGAGGCTAAGGAAAATGAGAAACTGCAACAACAGGAAGCTGAGGAGAATGAGAGGTAGAGGCAACACAAAAAGGAGATGGTGACTATTCGCCTGAGTCATGGAAGAAATTGCGAAGGGAGTAACTGAACCCCAGAAGCAACAAACGTCAGTAAATGCCTTCTGCAATTTACAGAGGGGATAATTTTTAATAGTTTCATTCATATGTTTGAAAGGGTAAGTAAAGAGTATAATGTTGACCAAGGGCTCTGGGTAGGGTTCCTAACCCCCTTACTCCATGGTAAAGCTGTAACTGCTATTTCTAAATTGTTTAATAGTGATTGCTTAAATTATAACATTGTAAAGAACTGTCTTTAAGAATGCTTTAAGTTAACACCTGAAGCTTATAGGAAAAAGTTTTATGAGCATAGATGCAAGGCAGATGAAAGTGTGTGTAAATATATTGCTGAACTAAGCAGTTATTTTCATAAGTGGGTGAGTGGATGTCAGGTTACTACTTTTGAAGGGCTGGCAGACCTTTTGGCGAGGGAACAAGCCCTTAGCACTTTGCCTGAGGACATAAAAATCTGGTTAGCTGATAAACAATGCAATACTGCAGATGAGGTGGGGAAGAAGGGAGACATATACCTATCAAGCAGGGCATCACTGCACAGGAAGGGGACAACCAGTGCTGTTCATGGGTTTATGGGAACCCATGGTGAGCAGTCCAGACTGCCCCAACAGAGGTTGCCAGTATCATGGGGAAGCTACTATTCCAGGTACACATCCAGGACCAAGGGTTAAATGTTTTAAATGCAACCAGTAGGGCCATGTAGCATACAGATGTCCATGCAGGCAAGGTGGGGAACAAAAGGTGGGAGGGCCAGTAAGTGGGAATGACTAAATGCCACCAGTAAGTTGTCTTGAGACAACAAGGGTACCAAACTACTACAAGATGTTATAGCCTATCTTAGTGGATGAGAAATAGGCCACTGCTAAGACACACACACAGCCTTTGACCTAACCATTGTGAACCTTGCAATGGTTACAGAGAAGTACTACTTGCTTGGGCAGTCTACTCCAGTCAGAGCTTTAGGAGGGACCCCATTCCAGATATCTTTGGCTAGGCTTCACCTTGAACTGGGAGAGTGGAAAAGGAAGCAGGCAAGAAGAGTATTTGAGGATATCCCTGCAGATGTCCTGATAGGGAATGATTTTGATAATGCAGTACTGTGTGTGCATGCAGTTACATGCAATCAGGCTTGGAGACAAGCATGTGGGTCTGGTAGCCTGGGGGAGACACAGACAGGTGTGGTGAGATGATTATTTCAGGGAGGGAGCTACCCTGTAGCAGTGAGACTGATGGTGAGCCACAACTGCTTATGGGTAGTGATGTTCCCCTGGACAGAGTGACTGCAAGGGCAGAGGTGACTAGTAGTATCAGGCTGACAGTGAGGGACCACTGTCAGAGAATACCAAATTTCCTGTGGACGAGGAGCTGGGAAGGGTTACTAAGAGAAAGCTGAGACAGACTCATCTTTTAGACCCTACATTACAAGGCTTGAGGGAGGCAGCCAGTGAGGTACCTGATTCTCAAGGGAAGGAGTGATCTGTATACTGGGACAAAGGGTTACTGTATAGAGAGTGGACCCCTGAGGGGTAGCTAGATGATGACAGAATACAGCAGTTGCTAGTGCCCAGAGCCTACCTTCTGGCACTTCTACCCATACCCCATGATATTCTGTTTGTAGTTCATATGGGCCTAAAACATACAAAGAGATGTATTATACAGAACGTTTATTGGCCTGGGATTTCCAGAGATGTAACAGGGTGCTGCAGGACCTATGAGCAGTGCCAAAAGGTAGGCAAGACAGGAGACAAGGTGAAGGCTCCTTTGATGCCTTTGCTTTTGATTGAGGAGCCATTTCAGAGGGTAGCTATGGATATTGTCGGGCCTCTGAGTACCCCAAGTTCACAATGAAAAAGTATATCCTAGTGGTAGTGGATTATGCTACCAGATACCCTGAAGCAGTGGCTCTGTCCTTCATTGAGACAGACAATGTGACAAATGCTTTTTTAGAGATTTTCAGAAGGGTAGATTTCCTAAAAGAAATACTGAACGACAGAGGTGCCACTTTCATGTCAGACCTGCTGACTTGTCTGTGAAAGTACTGTGGGGTGAAGCACCTAAAGGCAGCCACCTACCATCCCCAGATTAATGGTCTTGTTGATAGGTTAAACTCTAAATTCAAGTCCATGTAGACCAGTTTAAGAGGGAGTGGGACAAATATTTGCCCCATCTGTTGTTTGCTTACAGAGAGGTTTCCCAGGAATCCACAGGTTTTTTACCCTTTTAGTTGCTGAATGGGCATAGGGTGAGGGGACCTCTAGATTTGATTCGAGATGAGTAGCAGGGTGAGTGTGAATCTCACAAGGATTCTCTTGTGGCATATGTCCTAAACCCCAGGACAAAGTTCAGGGAATTCATGGTCCTGGCCCAGGAGAACCTGGCAAAAGCACAACAGCAGAAAAAGGTCTGGTATGACAGAAATGCTCAAGCTAGAGAGTATGCTGTATGGCAGCAGGTAATGGTTCTCATTCCTGTCAAACACAGCAAGCTGCAGGCAGTTTGGGAGGGACCCTAGAAGGTGGTAAGGAAGATCAGTGACGTTAACTACATGGTAGAACTGTTAGGCAGGAGCACAAATTGTGCCATGTTAACATCATGAAACCTTACCATGATAGGGAGGCCCTTATGCCGAGTATTTGCAGTGGATAGCAGGAGGAGTCTGACGGGTATCTAATGATTGATCTCCTCAGTGAACCACGGACTGACACCTCAGATGAAGGGGTAGCAATATCACAGTAGTTATCCCCTACCCAGTTTTGAGAAATCCGAGCAGTGTTATAGGAGTTTGGGGCATGTTCACTGAGAACCCAGGGTGCACCCACCTGGCTCATTGTGGTTACAGGACCCCAACGGCCTATTAAGCAGGCCCCTTATAGGGTGCCTGAGAGAGTCAAACAGACTCTGAGGGAGGAGATACAGGAAATGTTGGAACTAGGGGTAATTAAGGAATCCAGCAGTCCCTGGGCCTCCCCGGTGGTGCTGGTACCAAAGAAAGATGGCAGCACAAGGTTCTGTGTGGACTACAGGAAATTAAATAGTCACACAAAGTCAGATGTTAACCCCATGCATAGGACAGATCAAGCCCTAGAGCAGCTGGGTGGGGCTAAGTATCTTACCACTATTGATCTTACTAAGGGTTACTGGCAGGTGCCCATGGCTCCCAGTGCTAGAGAGAGGTCAGCCTTTGTGACTCTTTTTGGCTTGTATGAGTTCACAATGATGCCATTTGGAATGAAAAATGCCCCCAGTGACTTTCCAGAGGCTGGTAGATTGTATCCTAGTAGGAACAAGAGATTTTGCCCTTGCTTAGCCAGATGATATTGCCATCTGCAGCCATTCCCGGCAAGAGCACCTTAAGCATGTCAGGGAGGTCCTGGGCAGACTACATAGGACAGGGTTGACCATTAAGCCCAACAAATGTCAGGAGGGTATGGCAGAGGTCTCCTACCTGGGACATAGAGTGGGGAGTGGTAAGATCAGGCCAGAACCTGCCAAAGCAGAAGCCATTCAGGCATAGCCTGCCTTTGTTACCAAAAAGCAGGTGAGGCCATTGTTAGGGACAGCAGGATACTACAGAAAGTTTGTCCCCAGTTATAGTACCATATCTGCTCCCCTCACAGACTTGGCAAGGTAAAACAGGCCAGATAAGGTAATGTGGACCCTAGCATGTGAGCAGGCATTCCAAAAGCTTAAAGGAGCTTTGGGAGGGCCCCCTGTGTTAGACAGTCCAGATTACAGCAAAGAATTTGTTGTGCAGGTGGATGCTTCAAACCATGGGGTGGGGGCTGTACTTAGCCAGGTTTCCTCAGAGGAAGAAGAGCACCCAGTGGTATATCTCAGTCAGAGGTTCCAACCCAGGGAGGAATGCTATGCAGCTGAAGAGCAGGAATACCAAACCATAGTGTGGGCACTGCAGAAATTTCAGCCTTATCTGTATGGAAGGAAATTTACTGTAGTTACAGACCACAATCCCTTAACATGGCTACATCGAGTCAGCCAGCATAATGCCAAGTTACTAAGGTGGAGCCTAGGGTTGCAAGCATATGATATGACAATGTAGCACTTCAGTGGGGTTAGTAATGCCAATGGAGATGGGCTCTCAAGACAGGAAATGGGGTAAGGTATTCCCAGATAGGCTCAACCCTCTCAAGCAACATTTCTCAAGGGTCACTTGAAAAACTAGCTTGAGTTTTTTTTTTTTTTGGGGGGGGGTGATGTGACACTGCCAGCCCAGCTATCTGGAATTTTGTAACTAATTATATGTCATTTGTGAATATTGATATGATTTATACAGAAGTATGTGTTGAACAGGGTTTGTACAGTACTGCGCTTCAAGAATACATACATACCCTGCAGCATACCCTGCTGGAACATAGAAGATTAACATGCAACATTTCAAGAAAATAAGTTGAAATCAAATTGTTTTACGATTGTGTTTAAAAGTTGCTTTCCATGCAGCAAGGAGACAGGATGTCTAGAATTAGGGTGCCTTCTCCATTGATTTGTAAGTGTTTTATTGTTTTATGAGTTTCAAGGTCTGCAAGCTTCTAAGAGATATGTATTTTTAACACAGAGATGTTAAATTCTGTCAGTTTCTGTTTTCGCCTGGGAACTGAAGTCAGATGACCAAAAGTGATGTCATCCAAGCTAATCCAGCAGTAATATTTGATATCAATTTAAGAACTTTCTGAGAGAAAACCTGTGCATTTTGTATTTTTTCTTGGACCTAGCAAGAACATCCACTCATCATCATCATCTGCACTTGCCTTGCTCTGTAAGTAAGAATTAGGGCATAGTATCTCTTTTAGATATAGACAGGGATATAGTAAAGATTAGTTTCAATGTTTTCTGTATTTATTTATGACTGTCCTGCAATGTTGTTTTAAAATATTTCATGTGATTTTGAACTCTGAAATTACTGTGTTGATTTACTGAGTATTGTCGTGTTCTTTTATTACTTATTATTAAATATAGTTAAACTTATCTTTGTGGCTGATATTTGTGAGACATATTTAAGCTCTTAGAGTACTTGCATGTATATATTTGGTGACACTGTACAGGCCACTCCTAAATAGCCTTGATCTTGGTCATACTACTATTTGGATTATTAGTAACATTATACAGTAGGATTGGACACCCTTTTTAAGCGCCTTAAGCAGCTGACAAAGGTGGCAGCTGGAACTATCTTATAGTCTGGGCAAAAAGAGGCATAGCTAGTAAAACTGTGTCAGCCTTCTCCAGGTGTGTGTGTGTGTGTGTGTGTGTGTGTGTGTGTGTGTGTGTGTGTGTGTGTGTGTGTGTGTACGTGCGTGCTTGTATATAAATCAAATCTCAAAATATGTGTGCCAGCTACTTGGGCAGGGACATGAAACCAGAGAGGGTGTTGGAGGTTAGCTTGGCTGTACCAGTGAGGAGTCTTACTGGGGATCTGGAAAAAGAAGGAGAAACCAATCCCAGACTGACTGTGGTCCCTGTGTGCTCTTAAGGGAAATTGTACTTTACTGTGTGTGTACTTGTCATGCTCCCAGTGTGTACATCCCCTAACTGATGCCAGTGGCGAGGACTGAGGCTCCTTGAATACAGGACCAGTGCAGGAGCATCACAGCATTACTTGGCTATTTCTCCCCATTTACCATAAATACTGTTCTAACCTCTCAGTGTGCATATTATTTTCTGCTTTACTTCTATGGTGATTAGAAATATTTAGATTTAGTTTAAAACTTTTATTTCAAATTTTCTTAGGTTCATAGGTGTTTACTAAGCTAATGATCACAAGGGTCCTTCTAGGCCTAGCCATGTATCCCAAATATGTGACAATTTCTAGTACCCTTGATCAGAGTAAATAGCAGCTTGGGACGTGAAACTTTTACAAGAGGGGGCCTGGGAGATGAACCATTTACAGACTACCTGTGTCCATTAGAGACATAAGTGCCAAACCAAGGATGAATTTTCCTGTTCCCCTTTTAATTGTCCAAGTTACACTTTAATTGGGCTATGGAGGAACTCTGCTTCACATGGATGGTGAGCCTATTCCAGAGAAAGGGTTGTATCTGGGATACATACCTCTCTTTCCAGCACGTCCTATTTATCTGACAAGCAAGGTTTAAGTTTTTAAAATGGATAATTCTGATGCTATTTGTTTTGCACATATGCAAGAGCTCCATCAGAGTAGGATCTGACAATCCTTTGTATGACAGGCATGCATCTATCTTCAACAGCCTGTAGGCGACAGACTACAGGGATAGAAATTTTAGGTGGTCTGCATAGGACATGTTACCTATGCCCTGTATTTCTTTAGTGAGGCAGTGCTGTGGACTTTCCAATTGTTGAATATCCCTGGTTAGGTACATACCAAAGTGGGCATTGTACTCAGTGATAGGTATGATGAATTCTGAATACAGTGGATTACAGCACAAACACTGATGGACATTTGCTAAACAAAGCAATACGGTCTCACATTGAAAACAGCATTAAACCTTCTCTGCCCTTGAAACTCACATTCATTAAAACGGCATTTAAACCCACATTCAAAGAAAATGCATCTGGCCATTGGCAGTTAAAGTTTACTTTTGGTCTGTTTTCAAATCATAGGCCCTTGCATACATTTTTATGACCATGCAAACATGAGTTCTTTGATTCACCTTCCTGATTGTATTAAATTATATTCCTTGTATAATACAGCACTGCATGTTACAGCATGTTTTAAATTTGTACTTCTGAACATTTTTACCTTAAACAATGAAACAAAATGTATGAAACAATAATAATGATAAAACTGCCCAAATCAGAACATTTCAACCACTCAGAAATCCATCATTGCAATCCTCCAATATCAGTCAACATGCATAATCTCTGCAGAAGAAAAAGTCATCTGAATAATTCCACTTTAAAGAGATCTGTAACTAATGAGGTTGCTGCTAGCAAACAACTTTATAGGTTAGTACTAGGCTAACTGCCTTTGCAAGCCTAGCCAATTATCCCTTGTGAGACACAGATCCTGCACCTTGTGTTTGTAAGGCAAACACCTTAACCATTAGGCCACCCTCCCAACCCTATAGTTCAGTGTTTCATCTACAAATTCAGTGCCTGCTGCCCTTGAAAAATAAATTGTCTGTGTTACATAAAAAAGGTAAGCTGGTAATACTGCAATAGGGATTGGATGGCAAACTGATAACAGATTCATAGTTACTAAATATCTCATCCAAAGAAGGACATACTCAGGACTGCAACACCCCACCCCTTGAAACATAGCACAGCATCTACAATATATCTACATGCGAAATGAGTAGAACCCACAGCATTCTGCCTTAAGCACAAACATGCTACCTATTGTTCTACTAACAATAATGTTCACATCTACGGTACTGATACCATTGCTAAACAAAACAGTTACACATCATAAATAGACTTAGGATGAGCAGCAGTAAACTTCTTTTCTCTTCTCTTATTTTGAAGCTCACAATTCCTTGAAAATGCACCTGAAACAATTCCTTGAAAAATTTACCTGAAACAACTTCTTGAAAATACACCTGAAACAATTCCTTGAAAAATGCTCCTGAAACAATTCTTTGAAAAATGCACCTGAAACAGTTCCTTGAAAATACACCTGAAAACTTAATTTCTTTAGCAGCTTGGGAGTTGGAGTAGAGGATTCAAGCTCTTGTTTCCTGTAACTAAGGTACAGGGGTTGAGCCTAAGCAAATTGCTAACCACCAGCTACCCCTAGCTAGGGCATTTTATGCACATACATGTTGAAGCAGGAATGTCTTTATGCGCAGAATGGAAGACATAAAAAAGCAACAGGTCTGTGCGATGATACATGCACAGATAAAACACTTTTTGTGAGTGGATGCAGAGGGCATTCTTAAAGAAGAACGCCCTTAAAAATTTTATTTTTTTTTAATTAAAAAAAAATTAATGGAACAGTCCCTGGTCTGTGGCCCATTCCCAGTCAGTGTGGGCCTCCTCCCAACCAGTGGTCCCTAGGCAACTGCCTTGGTGGCCTAGTGCTGGATTCAGCTCTGGTAGCAGGTACAGTCAAGCATTTAGCAAAGGAAAAATGTAAGGTTTGTGTATGGCGCAGTTTGCCTATATTTTCAGGCAGCAGATAGATCAAACAGCAATGCAGCTATTGTGAAAATGGATGGCATTTTGAATCTTTATTGGCATGATGAGTCACACAAATAAGTTGGAGATGGCATGTAAGAATGATGGCAAGTGGTAGCATAGTTGAATTAAATTCATACTGGGGATTTGTTCAATGTTGGGGGGGTGAGGGTTTATGTATGCTCAGCTATCCGTAAAGTTTACAAATCAGTGCTGTGGTTAGACCCCCATCACCTGATACAACATGATATCTAGTTATTTATTCCACACAAAATTCTTCTTATACCAAGTGACATGAAGGACATGGTGGACTTCTGCTTTTCTTTATCTAGGATTTTGACAGGGCATAGGCTAATCTGGAAGGCCGGTTTATGAAACTTTAGAGGGACAATGGCTGAAGGACAGACATTAGCAGTATAGCATGGGCTAGGAAGTGAATTGTGGAGCAGTTGCATGCCACATAATTTAAAGTATTAATTGTTGAAAATCTAGTCATTTGTAACTCACATATTACTCATTCCACTGGCTGTACCAATGAATATCCCAGCAGTGTCAGTGTTTGAACCAATACTAGTTGTATTACCTGTAAGTGTTTCACAAGAATCACTACATGGATCTTTAATATCTATGATCAAAATGGGCTCCAGTATATTCTGTGATGTGCCTATTTACCCTGCATATCATTACATTTGCTCTAACAAAACATAGTTTTTTTGTTATGCTGGAGGGGTAGACATTTCTCTCCAAAACTGAGCCAAGGATTGAGGCTTAACTGATAGTTTATGACTGATACTAGGTGATGTGGGATCTTCAGTGATGTTGAGGACTTTTTATGTCTCACTACTGGTGTCTATAAAAATCATTATTTCCAGTAATTTGAGATGGTACATTATCCTTAGAGTTCAAGCTTTTGGAGGTCTGCCACATTTAAAACTAGAAAAAGTGCTAGGCATTTTTGATCTGCTGGATCTGCATTCTCCTTTTCCATTGTCTGTGTTCATGTTTTTGTTTTCTTCCATACCATAGATGCAGGGGTAGGAGCCTTAAATCCACATTGCTGGCATCAGTTAATGTATGAGAAGTAACTGGCCTGGACAGTGTATATCAAGTGTTATGGTAACTTCAGGATATGACCGATATATGCCATACCCCAACGAACTCCACACTGTATAGTTGTTGGATGGAGTGAAAATCATTGACTGCAGAGGATTTCAACTGCCGCAGTCTGAATCTAATGTCTGCTTTTTTTTTTTTAACTTCTCCGGGTCTTTTGGGTTTCCTAATACCATGATGCGAATGAACTCCATTCCTAAGTCAGAGTATGATTAAAGTTCATGAAATTAGTATTGTTTCAATCTTTGATGTTAGCGAGAAGTGCTCTTCACAGCACCCACAATGTTCCCAGTAATGACTCCTTCTGCAATTTGTATGGGGTTACATGTATCGGTAACATATCTAAATGCGATTGTAGATTCTTTTTTTCTAAGACCCATTGTTCCTACTACTACTGGAACTGTCTGAATATCTTTCTTCAACATTGTTCTCATTTCTACCTGCAAATCCTGATATTTTGTGACTTTGTGTCTCTCTGTACGCAAGACACTATACTCACTGGGTGTAGTGATTTCAATGATCAATTTTACTTTTGTCTTCTTTTCATGGACCACTATATCTGGTTTTCTTGCATCTATCTTTTGAACTGTTACAAATGGGTGATCCCATGTAATGTAAACTTCATCATTTTCTATTATGCTTTGTGGCTCATGTTTCCAGTGTTTTTCAGCTACTTCAGTATTATAATGCTTGCACAATCCCGAGTGCAAGTCTTGTCAAATTACATTGAATATTTTTTGGTTTTAGTCTTGCCACATTATAATGCCTTTCAGTATACCGTCCTTCTGCCATTAGTATGACACAACCAGGAGCAAGGTATGCAACTGTTTCCAGTTTTGTTTTACAAAACCTACATTTGTCTGTTTTTCCCACATGTTCAATGGGCTTTGTAAACTAATGTATACATACGTAGTCCACTATCTTGAGCCGCCAATATTAACCTTTCATCTTTTGGTTTGAATTTGTCTCTTCTTAACCATTCCTGCATTCAGTCCTGACCAATATGAGGTTCCAGGAGTTTTCTATACTTGCAACTATATTTATGCATTTTCCACATTTCTTTCCTTCTCATCTGATCCTTCACCTTATATTCTCTATTTTGTTTTTTGGCACATTCAGTTTCTACATGATTTTTATCTACTTCTGGTTTGATTTCCATGCCCGTTTTATGTCAATATATTTCTGCTAGATTAAACAGGGAAGTCATTTTAAATTATTCTCCTTATGTTTCAAAACCTTCACTATGTTTGGGTCTTGTGATGTCAGTAGATATGTATGTGATCCTATATTTGCAGATCTATACACGTAATCAATTTCAAGGAGGCCAATTCCTCCTTTGGAATGGGGAATATATAATCTTGGTGTGCACTGAGTTTTATAAATCATTTGGTGAGCATGAAGCATCCTTCTTGTTTTCCTATCTAATCTATCCAACACCTTTTGGGGCCAGTCAATCACTCCAAAACTGTAAGTTAGGACAGCAACAGCAAATTGGTTTATAGCTTGAATTTTTTTGCTATATGTCAGTGCTGTTTCAGGATTAATTTAAGTCTGCTAAAATATTCCTTACTGAGGTCTCTTAACATTTGCTCATGTTTTATTGTTGATCCTTCATCTTTCCCAAATATTTATGCACTCCCTCTTGCTCACGTTCTTTTATATCACATTATTGTCCCAAACTGATATTTTCTTGGTACTGCAGCTTTTCTGCTTTAAAGGTTGCTTTTGCAGATTTATCAAAACAAAACAGTTTTAAATCATCTACAAAGAGAAGATGAGAAGATGAGAAGTCTTTACACTTTGTTACTTTCTGGGAGCCAAATTATAGCCATGACCTAATCTGTTAAGCAGAGACAGTTTACTGGGTTAAGAGCAAGGCAAAAGAGCAGCGGTGACAGACAGTCACTCTGGAATATCCCCCCTTTGAATTTTTTATCCCTGAAATAATAATGGGGGCAATTCAATAAACCCAACATGAAGTGATTCTCCAGGTAGGAATAGTGTAGCAGCTCCTACATGAAATATGGCCACTGAGCAATCCAGGAACCAGGACTAGGGGCGTGCATGAGCGTATGGACACTATGTGGACACAGAAGCAGCTGCAAAATGCAAATCACCTCATCTGCTGGTGAAAACCATACAAATTAGGTGATTTTGCAATTCAGCAAGCAGAAAGACATCCATGTAGGTGCCATGTCTGTAGGAAAAATGTACGCAGTTACAAACTGTGTACCGGACTATAAAAAATTAACTATGGCCATTGATTTAAATAAATAATGCAATATATATATAAAAAAATTAACCTTTTTTTAACACATATGCCACATTTAAGCAGTGCACAGTGATGCTCAAACATGTTATTTTGGCCAAAAAAATATAAAAAGTGTAAAATATGAAGTTTAAAGCTATGAAAAGGTATTGCACTGTAGTGCATAGGATGCAGAGTCTTACACTAGCAGGTTATAGTGGTAGCTAAGGAGATAGGTCCTGGTGTAGCATAGTATCCAGAGTATACACAATTAGATGTGTGTAAATGAGGCAGGGTTATTGAATAGTAAAAAGGACCACCCTGTCCACAGCTACTAACCGTAGAAGGGCTAGTGTTGGTGTAGGCAGAAGAGAGAGCTAACATCAGAAGGGGGTGTGTCATGCCATATCTAAAGGGATTGGAGCTTAGCGGCACCTGTTTGAGCTCAGCTAAGAAGAAATAAGCAGGGGGGGGGGTGTCTGAGGCTGCTAAGCTGTACTTAGCCCCATGCAGCATGTTTTAGCTGGTTAAAGAAAAGCTAAGCATGCCTGTGTACAGGGGAGGGTCAAATCTGCTGATCAATGTTTACACCAGCTTCACTGGTTTGTGCGGTGCACTGCAGGGCTTAGCAGTGGAAGAAATGGAAAAACATCTAAGGAAATACCCTGGGAAAGCCAATCAAGTATAAAACACTGATAAGCCCTGTTCTACTGACACTGGCCCATTTACACCCCTCATTGATATACCTGACAGGTGGAATTTATCATAGTCAGCCAATCACACAGGCTGCCTCTGTAGCACACCATTGTATAGTATGCATACGCCCTTCAATCTGATTTTTGGAGTTCACACTTGGGGAATTTTAACTTACAAAATGATAGGGGCTGCTGCTGCTCTGTTACATCTATATGTGCTACAGGATTAGGTCAGTGATGATGATGATGATGCTGACAATAGGCCAAGACTGAGGAGGAGAAGAGTGTTCAGGCCCAGGGTTTCAGGGGCTACATGAGCTGAAGATAGCAGAGTGCAAAAGGGTGTAGAGGGACAAGCTACAGGAACTCCCCAAGCTTTGCTGGCTTCAACTCAGACCCAGAGCCAACAGAGGGGATCCTGTCCCAGTGGAAACAAAGCTATGTGCAGTCTTAAGAATACTAGCTACAGGTACTTACCAAAGACTTACTGGGGACATCATGAGGTATCACAGGCATCTGCATCCAGGGAACTGCACCAGTTCCTGGACATCATATTAACACATGCCAGTGAGCACATTTATTTCCCCAAACACCCCTGAGGAGAGGACCAGCAATATGCATGTCTACCACCATGAAGCACACTACCCAGAGGTACTGGGTGCCATAGACTGCACTCATGTACACATCAAAGCAGCACCCAGTGAGGAGGGTAGAGTCTACATCAATCGCAAGGGGTATCACTCCATCAACTACCAGGTCATGTGCAATGCCCAGGGCATTATCATCAATGTTTGTGCTTGCAGCCCTGGCAGTTATCACAACTCCCACATCTGGCATGCATCACAGCTGTACCAAGCATTTGCCAGGGGGAATAACCCATATGGTCATCTATTGGGGGATGCTGGTTATGCACTGAAACTGTGGATGGTGACACCCATCAGAAATGCACACACACCAACTAAATAATGCCATAATGAGGCACACACACAAAGTAGGAAAATTGTAGAGTGTGTGTTTGGGCTGCTCAAGTCAAGGTTATGCTGCCTTGACATATCTGGTGGCACCCTGCAGTACTCTCCAGCCACATGTGCACACATGTTCATAGAATCTGCCATGCTGCACAATATTATCCAGTGGAAACAGCTGCAACAGGAACATCACAAGGAAGGGAGACACAGACACCCACCATTGTCAAGGTCTCCACAGGTACATGGTGACTTGGAGGAGGAATTCCCTAAGCATGTCCCTGTAGGCAAATGTAGGCATGCCCAGTACACTATGGCCTTGGCAAAGAGGCAATGCATAGCACATATACTTACACCCTAGGGACTGACACCTCACTCTGACTCACATACACACAGTAAAAAGGATGCCTGTCACATCACACTACCTATACCTTATCATGTATAGGCTGTGTACTCCATGCATCCAACAGAGTCAGCCCTGAAGCACTGACCTCTCAACTGTTGCATGCACAAGGTAAGTCACTCATCTTAACAACAAATGAATGGAGTACTAGACAGCATAGGTATGGTATTGCTGCATGTATGCAAGGGAATGGAGTGGGCTACCAGGATATCAGCAGACAAAGGTGAGCTTTGTGGGACAACAGGAATTCTCTGCCAAGTACTGGCTGCCCCAGAATATGCAGTAGGCCCCAAGCCAAGAAAACCCACTGCACTATGTAAGGGACTTACAAACAGCAGGGTCATAGAACAGATGCATGGATGTCAATGTTGGAGTCCTATACATACCTCTCAACCTCTTAGAGTAAGAAATATGTACAAAGCCATAAAGAAATGTGCACCAAAGTCCCAATAACAGGGAGAATTGTTAAATATTGCCCTTGCAAACATAGAAAGCTGATAGATTAACAGGTTTTGCAGTAGCATGAATTCACTGAAGGCCAAGACATCTGAAACTCAAGTGTCTGTCCTTACTTTCTAACTTCAGTCTAATGATTTGCCAGTCTTTTTACAGACAACCACAATATTATGTAAAATGGACCCAAAATATGAGACAAACATCTGGAAAGTTTACAAAAATATGTACAGTCGAAAGGTATGCTCCCTTACCCCCAACACATCCATGTTCCCATAGAACTGCAGTAACATTTATGTTTGTAAGGTAACAGCACCAGTCCACACATTCCCAGGGCTGTCTCAATCAACCTGCTAACTTGTTCCAGTTTCTCAATATGCAGCGGTCAATGTGCTATGTATTTGCGTGGTCAGTAGTGTCAGGAAGTAGACTACATTGACTTGTGTCCTAGTGGTCTAAGTACAGTACTGTGGTTGACAAGCTCCATGGTTTGAGACTGGTCATGCCAGCTCTTTTGCATGTCAGCTACACCTATGATTGGAGCTTTACAAACTGTGCAGAAGTCAATATTTGTTACTGCAAAACACCTGGATGGTGGAGGGACAGGGAGACACACATGTGGATAGTACACAGCTCTGAGTAATGTAGATGGTGTCTAGTAGAACAGCAGGTTTGGACAAGTCAGTGTAGCACCAGGATATAAAGACTGCCATGTTACTGTATCAGTACTGACAATAAGTCAGTGTGCACCATCCATACCCTGGGAATGACAGGGCTTCACAGAATGTCCACACGTATGCCTCATATATCTGTTCTGCTTGTCATGACATTGCATTTGCCCTGCAATCTATTTGTAAACCAGTGAAGGTTGATGCAAAAACATCAGTGACAGACAGTCGAGATGCAGACTTCATATTCATAAGTAATTGAAAGCTAATACAAAAATGTTCTACCAACTGTCTATATTTGGAAGAGCAATATTAAGACCCTGTCCCCATGTCTGGGCCTGTATCTGAATGTTATATATGGGCCTGTCCAGATGTCTGTCTGTAAGACTTTGAGACGTATGGACAACATGTAGCCTTATAATAGCAGTGCAACACAAACCGTCTGAGGACCACAGCAGATGTATGAGGCACAATGATGGACAACCTGCTAAACAGGTACAGTCAGAAGTGTGAAGTCCGTAACCCTGTGTGTGATGTTACGACTTCTACCCCGGTCACACTGTAACTACAAATACATAACAGCAACAACTGTGGACAAAGCCTGTCACCGGACTACAGAAGGACAAAGAGCCACATATAAGGGGAAGGGGAACCACTGGCCAGACAAACATATAATGTGCACACTAGAACACTTCATGCAGTACCATAGGTTTCCTGCAGTGCATGGAGTCAGTAAACAAATATCTGTCAGCAGTTCCTCACAATAATCTATACTGTTCTGCCACTAACATACCAGGAAATCACAGTGTTATGTAGAATATACCACACATATTATGGAAACCTCTGCTCAGCCCAATGCACTGTGTACCCACCCCAGGATATGACTCAGTTAACAAGGATTACACGCAGCCAGAAGATCCCTCAGCCAGTATATCATTGAGGTGCTGGACTGTTTACACAGGTTCATCAGCCAATCAGCTGTAGCACACAAAATCCTGGACCGGAGTACAGGTAGGTCTGAACTGGAGTCCCACTGTTATTATTGAACGTCATACTGGGCATGCTCCTACACTTAGAGAATTTCAGCCCATGTCCGAACAAACATCCGACTATAGAACAGTGTTGTCCATATATGCCTTTGCATACACACAGCTATGTACACCTTAACTGTCTCTCCTCACACCCACCAGACAGGATTACCCTCATCTATCTGTATGTAGCTCATATAAGATATATCAGGATCTGTTGAGTGTCATATACATAGATATATATAAGTAACATATATAAATATATGAATTATAGACAGGTAGAGACAGGCAGAGAGGGGGGTAGAGAGAGACACTCTGAAAGACATAGAATGATGTACTGCTACAGCCATTTGCACACCGGTTGTAATCAGTGGCACATGCAAATACTAAGACGAGCTCCGTTGTGTAATAGTAGTGAGGTAGTGGTTGTAGTTTCACATCATCCACCATATGTGTGTGTGTTTCTGTATCTATTACACTTACAGCAGAATATACATGCCCAACAGGCCTATGTCTTTGTAAAGGTCACCCACTTTATGGCCCTGATACTAGTGTCCTCCACAACAGTGGCCTACCTGTCAGCAGTTACCGATATCATCCACCCCAACAGCAGTGGCAAACACTCTTCAAATGAGTAAGGCTCATAGTGCACATGATAAGTGCGTAGCACTATTGTGTCGACAGTTAGATAGAAAGTGGTTCTCATCCCAACAGCAACTCATTTTGTGTGTGTGTTTAAGGATATCCCCTTGCGGCTGTGTGTATTGCCTACCTATGTGTGTGCAATGACGATGCATTTTAAGGCCTCTTCCAGCCTTTTAACACACCATTGCACTACTTTACAGGGTAGATGTCATCCACCTTAGAAACACCATTGGGCACTCTTCAGCCATATAAGCTCTGTGGCACATGCGATAAGCATATAGCACCATAGTACATACAACTAGATAAGTAAGGGTTCTAATATCAGTACTGGCAACTGTGTGTGTAGGTTATACCATTTTGAGGCCTGTTCCACACAGTAACCCCCCATTGCCCTACTTTACAAGGCCTGCTGATATAATTTACCTTAAATGCACCGCTGGACACTCTTCAGTCATATAAGCACTGTGACACATGCGATAAGTATGTAACACTGTAGTACATGCACCTAGATAGATAATGGTTCTAATCTCAGTACTGGTGTGTGTGTGTGTGTGTGTGTGTGTGTGTGTGTGTGTGTGTGTGTGTGTGTGTGTGTGTGTGTGTGTGTGTGTGTGTGTGTGTGTAAGTTATACCATTTTGAGGCTTGTTCCACCCAGTAAACTCCCCATTGCCCTACTTTACAAGGCCTGCTGATATCATTCACCTTAGATGCACCATTGGACACTATGCAGGTGTATAAGCTCTATGGTGCATGCGATAAGTATGTAGCACTATAATATATACAACTAGATAGACAGGGGCTTGAATCACAATGCTACCAACTGTATATGTATGTGTGTGTGAAGCATATGCCTTGTAGGTGTTGGTTATACCATTTTGAGGCCTGTTGACCCCCTCACCATGGCATTACTTTACTTGGCCTATTGATGTCATCCACCTTAGATGTACCATTTGAAACTCTCCAGGCCATACTACTCCACTGTACAGATTTTTGCAGAATGTCCAGATGTTTGCCACATATATGTGTTCCATGTCTCATAAAAATGAGGTTTTCTGTCAAATCATTGGCAAATCATTGAGAGTTGACATCAGAAATAATGACAGACATTTGAGCTTCAGATGTCATACCCTTCTGAAAATTCATGCTGATGCAAAACTTGTTACCCTATCAATTGTCTAGGTTTGTAAGAGAAATTTGTTAAAAATGTCCCTATTTTTGAGAGTTTATCCCCCAATTACTGACAGCTTTGTCCAGATTAATTGCTGTAAGTGGCTGTGAGGTATGTCCCCAGCATATAATCTCCATGGCACACGCAATAAATACATAGCACTATAGTACATGCAACTATATAGATAGGGGTTCTAATCTGAATACTGCCAACAGTGTGAGTGTATGTGGTTGTGTATGCATATCCGCTGTAGCAGTGTGTGCAAAGGTTATACTGTTTTGTGTGCCTGTTCTACCCTGTTAACTCCCCCATTGCCAACCTATTCAGGGCCTACAGATGTCATCTACCTTAGAAGCACAATTACACATTTTCTAACACAATAGCGCTGTGGTGCATGTAATACTTATGTCAGTCTGTAGTGTACATAACTAGATAGGTATTTGCGCTAATCTGGAAAGTGCCAACTCTGTGTGCATGTGTGTTTCAATGCATGTCCCTATGCGTCATTGTGTGTGTGGGTTTGATGGTTATAACATTTTAAGGGGCTGTTAACCCCCCAGTGGCAATCCTTACAGCATCTGCAAATGTCACCCACCTGAATAGTAGTGGTAGACACTGAAAAACTATATAAGTTCTATGGCACTTGCATTATGTATATAGCATTATCGTATGTAAAACTAGGCAGGTAGGGGTTGTACTCTCAACAATGGTAGTTCATAAGTTTGTGTGCTTGTGTGTGTGTGTGTGTGTGTGTGTGTGTGTGTGTGTGTGTGTGTGTGTGTGTGTGTGTGTGTGTGTGTGTGTGTATCCTCTTGCAGCAGTGTGACTGTGTTAGGGCCAGCAGTATACTTCTCAAACCCTCAGAGAAGCGACACCTGGATAAAGCCATACAGAAAATGGAACAAAAGGCAAGTATTAAGCTCAATCTTTACATATTGCTGTGACAAACATAGAACGTAGATAGCAAAACAGATTTTGCATTTGCATGCATTTTCTGAAGGATATGAGGTCTGACACGAAAATACCCGTCATTATTCTCTAACATTAGTCTTTCACGATTGTCCCAATTTTGACAGAAAACCATAATGTTATGACAAATGGAACAAAAATATGTGACAAACATCAGGAAATACTGCAGAAATATGTAGAGGTGAGATTTATGGTCACCATCTGTCCCACCTTGCAGGTTGCAGGTCAATGTTTGGCCAGGTGTGACCTGTGACAATGACTCAAATAATACAGAGGTCCCCAGAGTGTAGCACAACAAACATTTCCTAAAGTTGTCTGCTAGTTGCATAAAGCAGTTATTTCACATCAGAAGCATCTTAATGTTATGAAAAATAACATAACCTAAGGTAATGTGACACAAAAAAAGCTGTCATATTAGCAGACCAAGGGAAGTCCTGTCTGTTGCACTTCCCATGGGTATGGTATGTCCTATCAACTGTCACGGTACTACAAGACATGTCCCACAGTCCACATTTGATAAGGTGGCAACCCCAATCTGTGTTGCCTATGTGTGTGCAGTATGTAGACATGTGGAGGCCCTGTGAGTAGCTGCTGCCCCCAATGACCACATGTATCTAGGCATGAATGCTAACTGCCAACACCCACATATGTAGGTACTACCTAAGGCAGTGTCAACTGTAAGTAGTGTGCTGTCTGTCACTGACCCACAAACTGCTATTAACACACTGCAATGGGGTCATACAGTGGGTATGGAATGGTGCCAAGTCCTGGCCTCAAGCTGAAGGCAGACAACAGCACCATCATGCCATACATCAAAGACATGGCCCTACTATTTCCCACATCAACAGCAACCCTAAGACAGTGTTGACAGACCAGGGTACTCAGGATGATAACACTGTCGCATTCAGGCAGCAAGTAGTGGCAGTGGTGAGAAAAGGCTTGTACATGGCTCACCACATAGGTAAAGGGACTGCATCCAGACAAAAAGGTTGACATTACCTCTCTATAGTCCTCAGTCAGTGCAACAATACATTATCAGCATGGCCATTCTGGTATGTACCTATGCAGACATCTGCAGCAAGTGGAAAGGCTATGTTAACACCCATGAAGGTTATGCATGGTCTTCAACACATGTTCCATGCAGACATCCTCAAATCAGTACTATCCTATGTGGTATCGGACAGGTTGTCCACAGGTAGGCTGTGAGATGCCTAGATGGCAATGTTGTGCTCAGCCCTTCAACAGCTGCCCCATATATGTGAGTATAACTCTGTGCATATTACCAGCATGACAGGCCTGAATCACATATGACACAGCAAAAAAATCTGCTGGAGAGACAGGTTTGTCTCCCAGAGGCTGCCTTGTCTCAGGAATGTACTCCTCAAACATGTTAAACACAATACCATGCAAACCCTCATCAACTGTATCAAGGTTGAGTGGATGGGAAAAAAAAATCTGTCCCAGGGGACCAACCTGTGTCCAGCAATACCAGGGGCAACAGGTGCAGATTGATGATTCTGTTGGGGATAGAGTAATGGCTAGGCTTGTAAGGGACTCAGGGACCGTACTCTAGTAACCTGCTCTGTACCTATGAACCTGTAATCCTACAGAACTTCCAGGTGACATGTATCAAGAGTAGCATGCTGTGTCAAGGGGTATGCATGCAAGGTTATGCTGCCTGCCCCCATTGTTCCTCACACACTGTTCCATCCATATGCAACTTGGTAAACATGAACATATACAGCTGTACCTTGGTGATGAAAAAGTCTCTGTGTTGCCACTCCACCATCCTGAGCATCTATATTGGCAGCAGCTCACCACAACTTACACACATAGATACCTGTAACAGACACAGAATATGATCTGTGAGACAACAGTCAGTCAGCAGTACTAACAGCAATAACGCATCATGGCACAAAGGTACATGCACTTTGATGTGTACGCATGACAATTTCTAGCAGATAGCACCATACAGGGCATAATAGTACTACACTACAAACTTCCATTCATGTTACTATATTCATCCTGTGCATCAGACACATACTAGCATGTCCCTGCATCAATGGTATGGATGCCAGGGATGTGGCACAGGTATTATCACATGCACAGGTTGTGGTTGCCAAAGGCCTAGGCTGTGCCATACAGTTGCTATCATGTGTGTGTGTGCCTGGAGGGGTGCTGGTCAGCTGGGCTATGAAGAGGAGCTGTGTGCATTTGTTGGTGACCTGCATGTGACAGTGATGTGTCAGCATGTGCATGCACACAGTCAAGCCATGTGCTAGCCCTACATGAGGGTATGTCGGACAGACATGAACCATACATGGCAGAATGTATAGCTCACCATCTCTGGCCATGAACATTGGAACTGGTTCTGCCAGGAGTGGCACTGGCACCACCATACCCAGGGAGAGATGCAGTAGTACTTCATGATGGTGACTGGTGTCTGCTGGGCCTGTATCCCACACGGGACTACACAGGACCATGTGCCCATAGCCTGCTATGTTGTGGTGTGGACAGCACCCTTCCTTTGGTAGTGATGGTGGTACTGCCACTATGGGGGTGTGAATGTGCATGCTGTTGCTGACCTACATCCACATTTCCAATGCCCTACTCCCACTACATGTTCAAACACAGACATTGCATGGTTAAGGACTGACAATGTCTCACCCCACTGTCTATCCACTACATCAGCAAAATGATGTAAGGCATCACCAATGCCATGGAGGGTGTCATGCATGCCAGGCAGTGTGGCATCCATGACCCTGAGCATCCATCTGTTGTACTATTCACAATGTGCCTGTGCCTCCATGATGGACAGATGCATGCGTCGGGTGACACATGCTGTTACATTTCTGATGGGCTGGATGGGCAACATTCTTCTTCAAGCACCCCTGTCAATCTGCCTGTGTAGGACCTTGCCAGGTCTCTGGCTATGGCTAGTGTCTACAGTCACAGATATCATAGTTGCCATTTCGATGCCACCACCCTCTGACTGCCCAATATCTGTGGCTGCTGGGAACTGAGTATGTGTCAGCATACTGACCATGTGCAGGGATTTGGGGATGGAAGTGGGATATCAACCAATGAGATAGATTCAGCCCCCAACATCCTCACCTGGGCCTCACAATGGCCACCATCATCATCAGAGTCTGATGAGACATTGACATCAGGTTGAGAGGGGGACAGACTCCAAACCCCATGGTCACCTGTGAGAAGAAGACAACATGACAACATTAATTCCTGCACTATAATGTCTGCTGATCCACCCACATGCACACACACACACACACACACACACACACACACACACACACACACACACACACACACACACGTGAAGCGCAACAAAGGCATTATACAGACCACACCTTCTGAGTGTTGCCATGCGCAACACACAATCAAACCACAACACACATATTCTGAGCAGGCCTTCAAAAGCATGCAGTGCAGCTACATCCAGTTAATGTTGCTAATAATATACACCTGTGAGCTACGTGAGAAGTCTGAGTATGTGATGGACCTTCACCTAAAACACAGTGCACCCATGTACACAATAGTAATGCACCCCTGTATGACAGACTGTCTACACCTATGCAAAACTATGTATTAATATGTTACAGCTCCTGCAAATATGCTACTGTGATTACCAATGTGATGCACAGCAGTGAATACCGCCACAAGTGAATGTGCACGTACTGCAATATGGCTAAGCTTAACAGTCATGTCCATGGCAGACTGGCAGCCCATAACCTTTAATAACTTGGAAAAGCCCTGACTGGTGTCCACTCCTATCCCAGCATCTTTTGCCTTGTACCCTACTCTTCCTGTGCTATTCCTGCACTAGTCTCTAGAAACCAACCTATCTTGTGGAAATGACCCTATCCAAATCCCTGCAGTTGCATCTCACAGCCTAAATTCCCTGCATCCTGTCTCAAGAAAACAAGAAATACCCTACTCTTCCTGTGCTATTCCTACACTAGTCTCTAGAAACCAACCTATCTTGTGGAAAGGACCCTATCCAATTCCCTGCAGTTGCATCTCACAGCCTAAATTCCCTGCATCCTGTCTCAAGAAAACAAGAAATATCCTACTCTTCCTGTGCTATTCCTGCACTAGTCTCTAGAAACCAACCTATCTTGTGGAAAGGACCCTATCCAAATCCCTGCAGTTGCATCTCACAGCCTAAATTCCCTGCATTCTATCTCAAGAAAACAAGAAAGTATGTTGTTGGTCTCTATATCCTGCCAGTAAAATTGTAAACCATTGTACTAAAGCTTTAGAGGTTCAAAAGCACGCTCTAAGTCAGGACAGACAGCAGTCTCTACCTCCCTCTCTTAACTACACTATTACCCACTTACCTCCTAACCTTCACAGTAACCCTTTTACTTGCAGTCACCCCCTCCCAGTTCTATAACCAGCTAGCTTCCTCTCAAACTCACCTGCAATAGAAGACCCGGCCACTAGGTGGCACCCTTATTCCAGCCTTCACCTCATGCTTAGCCTCTATTCTCTTGTTTCCTTACCTTAACATTTCTGAACTCCTAGACCTCCTCTTAATACTCTCTCCTCACCCTTTACTACTAGTCTACAACTACCTATTCCATCACAGACTCCTTACTTATCTCTGCTCTTACCTACTCCTGACTTATCTAACTTACCTTCAGTATCCAGCTCTGCTGATTGTTTCTTCTCCAGCTGCTTTATTACCTGTTTCAACCCGCTCCGTTCGCCCTGCGGGATCACTCCGCTCCTCCCCTACCCCCAATTCCCACCCACCCCCAGGGGTCCTACTCTTATACTATTTACCCACACCCTTTCCTCCTCCCATAACTCTCAGGATACATTACCATTGGCCACACACCCCTATTCATCCTTCTCTAACCACTCCCTATTCTCTCCTACCACACCCTCCAATTTTTGTTTTTCCCTATCCACAACTACCATACATCCATAACTACTACATGACACCTAACTAATAATCCATCCAACTGTATAAACTATCAGTCCGAACACACTTACACTTTTACCTGTTACTTCTATTACTTATTCTACCGCCATTACTTTTAGCCCACATACTTACCTCCTATGAACACTCATTATATCCACACCTTCATAACCCCAATAAGCTAATTACCTCTTCTTCCCTGCCAGCACTCACAAAACATGTAAACATAACATCTACACCCAGCTATCTACTGTCAAGATTTCATAGAATACTCCACATTAGGTACTACAATCATAATCCCAGAAAATTTCCACATCTATACAGAAGATTACCAACTCCAACCTTTCTAATACAACTCCTCTCATTAAAAGATGGAGCTATCCACCCAAATCCTGGCCCAGTAACACTTCCTACCACACAACTCCACAATCCCAATCAATTCAACACTCATTCCCTTACTCAACCAACAAACTATCTCTTCATAGCCCACCTCAACATACGTAGCATTAATAATAAAGTCTCACAACTCCATGCTCTCTTAGAAGTCTACTCTTTCGACATTCTTTGTTTAACAGAAACCTGGTTAAAGCCTGTAACTAAAGACAATGAAATCATCCCACCCGGATATAATATATTTAGATCTGACCATGTAGCAAAGAAGGGTGGGGGAATTGCTATCCTATTTAAATCAGGTCTACAGATCACAACATATGACCTTAAACCACCTGTAAATTCTACTGCTGAAATTCTTATTTCCAAACTTCAACTCAACACTTTCAAATCTATCTATATTATCTGTATCTATCTACCTCCTGGCAATAACAATGCCAACACAGAAGATATCCTCTGCTGGCTATCACAAAACCTGCTCCAAGAAACCATTATCCTAGGTGATTTTAACATAGATTGGAACTGTTGTTGCAGCAGCCACCCTACCACCCACATTAACCTATTTGGTTTCTCTCAAATCATTACCTCCCCTACCAGGATAAACAAGCCCAATAAGAAAGAAAGTACCTTAGATTGGATTCTTATAAATAACCATCCCCACACATATGAATCTGGAACCCTCACTGATGATATTAGTGACCACTCACTTACCTACATTATCAGGCATAAGACCAATGTCTCCATTCCAGCCACTTTCAAGTTTATTAGGTCCAAGAAAAACTTTAACTCTGATCTCTTTCAAAGCAAACTAAGAGCATGCAACTGGTCTCCCTTAAAACACCTCCCATTGGAGGAAGCTGTTAAATACTTTAATTCCAAATTCCTAACCATTCTAGATAACCATGCACCAAACCGCTCTATTAGAATCAAAACTAAATCTGCCCCATGGCTTTCAAAAGAAACCAAACAAAAAATCCACCTAAGAAATCAATACTGGGCCAAATGGCGTATGACAATAAACTCTACTGACCATCAAAACTTTAGACAACTGAGAAATGACACTAAGAAAGCTATACTGTCTGATAAAAGAAACTACTACTTACATTTCCAGCAAACTAAACATAATAACCCACAAAATTCTGGGCAAGTATTAACCAACTACTGCACCCAGGTCAATCCATTACACCTAACCCACAAGGCACAGACCAGGAGAACCCAAAGCACACTGCCAATGCCTTTAATACCTTTTTCACTGAGGCCATTCAAACACTTGCCAGTCACCTGTCACCTAATAATTTCACTTTACCTATCTCTAACACAACTCCACCCCTCCATTTGTCTTCCAACCTGTCCCTACAACATATATTATTTCCCTTATCCAACAACTTAAACCTTGCTCTCCTTCAGCAGACCAATAACCAGCTGAATATCTACAGAAATCAGCCAAATCCATCGCCTATCCCATTTCCATTCTGATTAACAGAACCACTAGTGAAGGACACATCCCAAGCATCTGGAAAGTCTCCCATATTATCCCCCTTCATAAAGGTGGAAACTCTACTGAATTCTCCAACTACCGACCCATAGCCCTACTTTCACCTTTGGCAAAACTAATGTAAAATGCATCCATAAGCAACTGCTAGACCACCTAATCCAAAATAACTTACTTTCCAGTTGTCAACATGGTTTCAGACCTTCCCACAGCACTACTACTGCCCTCCTTTCTTTTACTGGCTGTATTAACAAAAACTGAAATGCCAATATGCTTTCCTCAGCACTATTTATCGATCTGTCCAAGGCATTTGATATGGTTAATCACCAAATACTTATTAATATCCTCAAATCCCTGTCACTAGATACACTCACTATTAAATGGTTCCAATCCTATTTAGATAACAGACAACAGGCAGTACTTTGGCGCAACATTCTATCTACCCACCTGCCCATTAACATTGGCATCCCTCAAGGGTCCATATTAGGGCCTCTTCTTTTCTCCATATTTATCAATGACCTTCATCTAGCAATCCCCCAAGCTACATGCATTCAATACTCTGATGATTCCACACTTATATGCACAGCCACATCCACTTCTAAACTTCACTCCCTTACCCAAGAAGTATTTAATACAGTAGAACAATGGTTTACATAACATTGCCTTCTGTTGAACCCCAAAAAACTAAACTCCTCCTTTTCAATCCTACTCGTAAGACCGCCCCAATAGATTTCTCTGTTACATCCACTAATGGTACTCTCATATTACCGGACCCAACAACCAAACTACTTGGTATTACCATAGACAAAAATCTTGACTTTGACACTCATATCAACAATACTATAAAAACCGTTAACAAAAAACTAGGCTCTCTCTACAGAGTCAAACCCTTCCTTTCACCAACAGTCAGAATAACTATTGCTTATACCCATCTAATCTCTACACTCCTCTATGCCTCACCCATATTTACTAATTTATCTAAAAATAACCTCACCAAACTGGAAATCTCCTACAATAACATTGCCAGATTTGCTACTGGCAACCCATTCAGAACCCACCACTGCTATAATCTTAAGCAGCTAGGATGGCTAGAAATTCAGAATCTACTTAAATTCCACCAACTAACCATTGCCCATAAGACTCTTTACCAACCTTCCAGTACTCCTATACTAACTACCCTCATCATTCCCTATAAGAATCTGAAATCCTTGCACTCATTACACAAACTTTTTGTAAACACCTCTAAATCTAATAACAGGGCTGGTGACTCTCTTTTCAGTAATACTGTTGGAAAATCCTGGAACCTTCTCCCCAGTGAACTTTCCTCAGTTTCCTCTATGTCTCTTTTCAAAAACAGACTGAAACTTTTCCTTAGAACACACTGGCTATGCCCCTGTACTAAACCTGACTAATCATTTTTCTACTTTTTCTACTCATAACAGACACTGCCTACCCACTACTTCCCTACAACTTGTTCTACTTTCCTTACTTGCCACATTACCTTTTTCCTATTCCTTACCCTTCTTTTCATCCCCTAAGCTTACTCATAGTGTGACAACTCTTTATTTATATAATTACACACTATGTCTCTTTTATTGTTACTTTCTGTATTCTACCTGTAATTTGCACTGTACCTGCCTATTGCACTGCAAAGTATTTCTGCCCTCTCTGTAATTTTTGCATTGTACCTGCCTTAGGCACTCTGAAGTATTTCTGTCCTCTTTGATTTTTCCTGGGTTAACTTCAAATGTTCTTTGTAAATATAAATGTATTATTTCCTCTTATCCCAGACCTTATCTCCTAGACTATAGTATATTATTAGACCTGTCTTTTTTGTATTGTACCTGAATTTTGAAATGGGAAGTATTTAGACCTCTATGATAATTTCTGTATTAACCTGTAACATAATTGTATGTAAACATTTTTTTGATATTTTTTGCTAGGAGCTTATCTCCCCGGGCCTCTACTGAAAATGGACATGTATCCAGTTGGACTAGCCCGGTCAACAAATGTAAAATAAAATAAAAAAAATAAATAACATCCTAGGGTATAGGTGAGCCATAACAAGAGAGCTCCACATTCATCGGCTACAGCTTGATGGTTCCCAGCCACACCAGAGATACCTATGGATTTGTGGGGGAGAGGTATTGTCAGCACACACACACACATGTGGTATCGCTATAGGATAATATGTGCATTCATCAACATGTGCAGTACAAGCTGTGATACTACCGACATTGCTGACATTCACAATATGTGCACATGTGTTCATTACAAAACCCCAGCCACAAAAGCAGATTGACCAGACATATGTGAACAGGTATGCAGAGGCTGCCACTACAAATGCTACAGTATTAATGTGATGACCACTGGAGGCTTACCTGGATGATCGTTGGGAATTTGTGCCACCCACTTCTACGACATATGTACTGATGGTTTCCTGTAAGCTGGTGGCTGAACCCAGGTTTGCCAGGAACTCCTCTGTGGCTGAGAGTGGTGGTTGTGTAGCAGGCCTTCCCCCTGTGCCAGTGCACTCCCTGGCCACAGCTGCAACCCTTTGCCCTGCACGATTTAAGATGTTGGTAGCATGGTGATGGACCTGTTCATAGCTCCTGTCCTGGTGGCCCACATCATTTACTGTTGCTACCAGGTCTGCCCACAGTGCAGAACGTTGTTGCTGATTATGGTGAGTCCTTGACAACAGCACCCGGTGATGGAGTCTCAGGCCATCAATAATTGCAGTGGTCTCAGCTTCTGAAAAGGGTGGGTTGCGACATCTAAACATCCCACCTAAAAGACATGAACAAGGTACACATCACAGGACTGCATACATTGATCACCATTATGTACTCACCCTGCACATCCACTTTTGCCAGCACTATCCACTGCTAACCCCAACATCATACCCCACCACCTATCAGCACAGTATGTCTGTGCCTATCAGCAACATACTGGAAATACAACATGCATTGCCCCCCTGATCCTGATATTTCATGCTACATGCTGCATGTGCTATGAGGTGTTGCAATGCATGTACATGTTGCACCTATTACCATTTGTTCATAGCCTGTCTACATGGTCTGCTGTGGTGTCAGCCTCCTACTGTAGTAGTAATCACCTGGACTGCAGGCCAACCCCTCAGATCTCCCTGGCCTTCCTCCCTCAGATTCTAGAATATATGACTGGGCAATTTCCTATAGTTTCCCCAGCCACTGTGGTTGATATGGGAATCCTGGCACTGTGTAGCACCTGCCTCATGTACATGGATGGACAGCCATCTACAAACTCCACCAATGAACACACTGTGTGACAGATGCAATGACAGTAGGAACCTGCAGTCCATGCTCTTTCCCTGTCAAGTCCACATATCTGTCCCCAAACAGGTTGTCAACACAATCAGTACACCTCACAGACCACCAACACGTACACAACACGCAAACACATCTGCAGTGGTCCTCAACATCCTCATCCACAAACACAGGAGATCTCTGAGACAAAGCCACAAGTGAACACAACAGCCATACACAGCACATACCACACATGGCCAAACACCTATGTCCCACAGCCACGCAGGCATCAACACATGTTAAGCATGTTACACATAGGGGACTCCATTGGAGACACACTGATGTGCTTCTCACCTGGCTGTGTATGTGGATGCTATGAGACATGGGGTTTCAGTAAATATGAGACACATACACACCTCCATGCTGTACAGCCAGTAAAATGCAAAAGTGATACTACAGGTGTAGTTCACCACTGCCAGCACACACCTATTCAAATTGCAGTAGCTACCACCAACCACATGTGAGCAGGAAGTCCATTCTGCCTTTATGGACCTCATCAACTGTATTAGGATTTGGATCTGTACCCTTGAACGACCCTAACATACATTGTAAGATGTACCCATGCCAGCACACAAATGGCCAGAGAGCAATCAACAGTGGAATTACAAACACCTTGGTGAGGCCAGGTTCTACCCCCACATGAGGTGAAGATGTATTGCAGTTGACAATACAAAACATGGGTTACCACTGCAGCATTCCTACAGTGTCATCCTCTGTGCCAACGCTACCATCATGCAGTCATATTTACAGTCACCATCTCCCACAATGCCCATCCTGCTAGGTCAGCCATACATACACCTCCAACATGTAGTACATCCTCCTCGGGGGTGTATACACAGCCTGACAGTCCCCAACCCCTCATTAAGGACAGGCACCAATATCCACACATACACACAAATGATATATGCACATTTCTATAGATCTGTGTCATCAGCTAGGATATGTACACCTGTCTGGTGGACATCTGCAATACATATTGTCCATAACAGGGATGACATACTGCTGTCCGAGACAAAGTAGGGGCAGGTGGCCATTTTGGAACAATGTCTCCTTAGCATGTACATGAGAATGGGATCAGTCCTGCAAACTTGCACAACAAACACAGAGCTTACATTGCCTACATCCATTACAAGCAGTCATCTCCCCTACTGACCATGTCTGCAACAGCACAGGAAGCACCTGTATCTGCTCAATTGTGGTGGTCAGGGGCACCAGCTATACCAGTGCTGTTGGTATAGCATACTGGATGCCTGACAGAGTTGGTGTAGGCTTCAGCTCCCCATCTTCGCCATCAGTATATCAGGATGTCCACAGTAACTCACCCATCTCCTATATGTAGGGAACAGATCACCACTGCCATGTGAAAGTCATGGTATACATCTTCAATGGGAGACTACCATATCACAGGATGTATTCTACATGACCTCAAGCATAACCTTGCAACACCATAAGCCACTGTATTCAAAGGAGGCCTGACCACCGCCTTTGTCCCAGCCATTTCATGGACGACTACTGTCACCCCTCTAGACTAAGGTGGGGCATCCACCACTCAGTCACATGATAGACCAAGCAGCCTAACTAGGCTGTTCTGCAAGGCCATGGCACAGTTTATAGTGAACTCCATTAACAAGGACATTGGCAACTTGCACACACTCCATCATGAACAGTTAGGTTTTGTCAAAGAAAGGTTCATGTCTGCTACACTAGGCTGACCTCTATGACATAGTCACCAAAGCCACGGACAAGGGGTGACAGTGCAAACTGCCTACCTTGACCTGGACAGATTCTGTGACAATATAACCCACCTAGTCATTATAGATATAACACTCCCAAGTATACATCACACCATATGTTACCATAGGGGTAGCACACTGGTGCACTCACACAACCCACCTATTCTACATAGGGAATCCACATCAAGTGGTATATCCATACCTAGTGGTGTAACCTGTTTTTCTGTGTTTGCGCCTCTGTTATGTGTGATGTAAACTTCTGAGGTGCAGAGAACAGCCATTAGCCTGTCTGACCATGACTGTGGATGACTGCATGCTGTAAGCCATCACCAGATTCCCTAGAAATGTGGACATCTGTCTAGGTGGGTCTCACACAGATAGATGACTGTTGACAGACACATGGCCTCAGGCCGCATACCATGACATGCATTGTCAACCCCTTTGGGAAGAGTGACGTCCACAAATATTACCACGGTATTAACAACATCCTAGGCACACACTCAGTCATGAGTGATCTGTGGATGCAGGTGTTTGGCAACATGACATTTCACCACAATGTTGCTTCCATTCTAAGGTAATCCTGCTACATGGCCCAAGTCATACATAAGGGCATGCCATCAGGGGGCATGGGGTATAAACATCCCTGTATCCCCCCAGTATGGCTCACTATCATCTATAATTCCCTGTTCACCATTCACATCACACAGCACATGCAGCAGCTGGGGACATCACAGAGGTTCCCTATCAGGCAATACCAGGGCCTCAAATAGCTACCATACACAGGTAGGCTATAAGCCCAACCCAGTGTCATACATACTCTTCAGGGTTGACCTCAGTGTAGCATTCAAGGCAATCACAGAATTCATAATGATGGGACTGCTGCACTAGTGCAACTCATGCTCCACACTGTTAAAACACACACACACACACACACACACACACACACACACACATGCCTTCAACCTGGTGTGCGACATCAACTGTGCTTGTTGGCAGCTCAGATGTGTGTCCCACACACTCACCCTGCTGTGGAATGGGTACTCTGTCCACATCAGGAAGGGGTAGCTATTTATACCTTTGCAGGCAGAACCTGGATAACTGGATGGTTAACTGCACATACACACTTGGGATACCCCCTGTGTCCCTGTGGCATCAGGTGCTGCATTGCATACACATGGGCTAACAGCTGGCCTAGGCATATGGGTGCTCAGGGCCCATAGCCTAGTAACTTCATATGGTACCAGGAATACCAGTTATGACCTGAGTGCTGTGACAGACTGTGTTGGTATGTGTCCACACCCATCACTGCCACTGACTGTTGTCTGTCCTCTATGGGCACTGTTATAGTACCATATCATCCAGCATACATCCAACAAATAGGTGAGTGGTACTACAAGTGCATGTGGGCATTCCAGCAACATCTGTGCTACTCAATAACAGAGAGCACTGCAAATGTGATGTATGGTATCCTCCTCATAGGTGTCCGACATCTGCAGTACCCAGATGTTTGCAGAAAGTGTACATGTGCCTGATAGATGTAGACCCCTGCTAGACAAATGTGGATTTCTGCACACCAGTTGGACAGTACACGATGGCTGTCCCCAGAGTTTGGGGAATGTGTCTGTGACATGACAGACTCCTTGGAACACAGTAATGGTACATTAATATCTGGTACTGTATTCATTCCATTACATTGTATGCTCACTATGTATTAACTGCTGCTGAGGCAGAGTCAGTGCCCCCCCCCATTACTACTGCTTATGACCTGCTGTCCTGCTGCAGGGGATCACCAGGTATGCTAGCTATAGGTATCAGACAATGAGATACAGGTGTGGAGTACACAGTGACCCAGCCAGAGTACATCTGGAATGATTATGGACACCTGGACAACCTTTGAACTAAGCCTGAATGACATTCACACACTGTGAGGGGCTCACTGACAGTACATGATGTAATATGCCAGCTGTATCTACCAGTACTTACTGTCACTATTGTACAACAGACAATCCAGTAGCAGTCATATGTGAACTGATCAGTGCTGGGGGTGACTCAGGGGCCAGAGGTGTGATCTATGTCAATGCAGACAGAGCCATAAGGGATGGCTGTAGATGCTGGACAGCAGACGAACAGCAACATGTCATTCCAAGAAATGTTGTTGAGACCTACTGTTGAAATTCCTATTTCCCATGACTGCATACCCCCCATCTGTAGTCCATTACATGCTTAATTCTATGACATACCTGGTATAGTGCTGTACTCCTTTGTGAGAAGAAATCGAGTGGTAGTCTTCTAGGAAATCACAGTCTGCCTTCATGAAGAATGTGTCAGATCTGTTTACCATAGGCAGCAGCTTGCCTTTTGTAGGTAATGTTCATGAACAGGTGATTGACTGTGCACCAAACTGTGACTCACACTTGCTAATAGCATCCAGAACAGTTGGGTTTCCTTTTCATTAGCCAATGGCATGGCAAAACAGTGGTATAATTAAGTCCTTCATGTGGGCCTTGCCCCTCTTCCTAGTCTGTGAGGAGGACATTATCAAGGTGTGGGAGCTACATCATCACAGAGGGTAGGCAGAAATGCTGTCCACTGTTTGGACTGATGTGTTATGTCCACAGTTTTTCATGCTATGTCTGGCCATTGTTAACAGACTTTAAGATTCTGTAGCAGTGTACTGTTTAACAATGTGTATTGGGGTCAGTAAGGACACAGGCAGATGTGAATGTCATACATCCTTTTTATCTGAATGCTCATTCTGCTGCCGTTGATGCTGGTCTATTAGCTGTGTATGTTTCTAGGGGGAGACTGTGACACATGTCCCTGTCACAAGAACATCTCCCCCAACCCTTTATGTATGGGTGTTGTGTGGATGCCCTGTTGGTGTTTGGGAGGTATAGTAGGTCTGTAGCAGGGAGCTGGACATACTGCTGCATGTGTAGCAGGCCACAGCTGCTGCTTTTTGGCCAGGACTCCTACTGCAGAGTGTGAAGACATTGGGGGACTGCAAGCTGTATATGTCAGTGAGGGAGCAGTGTCAGCTCTTGTGTCACAGCATGGCCAGGGTGAGGGTACCCATAAAAGTCCAGGTAAGGCATGTGCCTCTGGTACATATGTTAAGTAGTAGTACCATCCAGAGAGTGGTAGGGGACATTTAGGACATGTATTCATATTTGAGACATTTGTCCCACCCTGCGGGTCTATGACATGCTCCTGTGGGTGGCAGTGACTGCATTAATAACAACCAGTTCTGCTGGACATTGCAGGGCTCAGTTGTTTCTATGTTGTATTGACAAAGCATGTATGTGCCCTGCAACACACTGGACTGTGGCCATGAACTATGGGTGCCCAGATGTCAGACATGCTAGGAATGTAACAGATAGAGTTACTGAGTCATTATTATTGGAGGTGTAGTTAAAGGACATCTGTGCATGCATACAGTGTGTTACACAGGATTGGCATGAACATGCGTGTTTGGATGGCTATGGCATGTGACACTAACCTGTCTGTCATGCTTTTGTAAGCTCAGTCTGCACTGACTTACCAGTACTTCAGCACACAGAATAGGTTTGAAGACAACCATGCCATAAGTAGGTGACACAACTGTGGACATTCTGCAACACTCTATGTAGTTGTCAGCTGAACCTGATATCATAGGTGTCCCGTACATCCATCAGCATTTATTTGGCTGTGTACTGGTTCAGTGTCTGCATCACAGACCTAAGTACACTGTCATTCATTACATTATATGTAGAGGTAGTGTCACTGGTAATCAGGATAGCTTCGTAAAAACACCAGTAACTCCCCAAAGTTGAGTTGTCCTACTGGTGTATTGCACTGAGCTTTAGTTCAGATGGTTCTGGTTTCAATGTTTGGCAGTGCTGTATTCATCTGATGAAGTTGCATTTGGCAACGAAAACGTGTTGTACTGAGAGAATTGTCTGTGTTAATAAAGGAGAGTTTTTTACATCAAGGAGTGCCTTTGTTCAAGGATTGAATTGAAATTACTGGATATTCATTGGCTTCATTTCTCCCTGGCGCTGGTTTTGGTATTAAGTGCTGTATTTGTTCCCTATTGTTACATCTTTGTACTGCATGTAATTCCCTAGAGCTGTGTTGGCCTAGTGGTGTGTTGTTCTGACTGCAATCCAGAGTGTCCTGGGTTCGAGACATGATAGGGCTGGTTATTTTATTGATAAGCAGAACACTGTCTGAATCGGATATGGTGATTAAAGCAGTTTTAAACAGTTTTAAGTGGGTTTGCCCAGTGTGGCATGGCACGCAAATGCGCTAAGCTCTGTTTGGCTCCACTTACCTCTGCTAAGCTCTGCTTAAACCCGCACTATTTTCAAAAACAGAAAAGAAAAAAAGGGGTGATAGGAAAGTGGTAAAATGGAGGCAAGCAGGGGGAAAAAACAATATGAAAGGCAGTTAGGAATGTGCAGGATGGGTGTAGGAAAGGACCATAGCTGTGCAGTTTTACAGATTTAGTACTTGAATTTTGACCCTCAAACCCCAGAGAGAGAGGTGAGGACAGCAGAAATGTGTTGTCAAGCCAATTGGACCACATTTAGTTGTGTCCAGTGGACACTTGTGTGAAATGGATAGCTATGTATGGGGCAATGTTTATTTTTTGTGGGACAGGGGCCCAATCAATTCAAGAGAATCAAACGCTGCACCTTGTGTTTGTAAGGTAAACACCTTAACCATTATGCCAACCTCCCCATTGGGGAAGGGTTGTAGGTGCATTTGGGAGGTAAGTTGGGTAAGAGATGTTGCATTTGCAGGCAGACAAGACAGACAAGGCAGAGGACAGGGGTGGTGTATGACACATGAGGGGGTAAACACCTTGGACTGGGAGGGTGGTTGGGAATCAGAGGACCAAGTGTGCCCAGATGAAAACAGTGCGACTGAGGTCCCCACCTATAGGCAGTCACCACTACCCCTTCATAGCCACAAAGGTAGCTGTGCTGGGGGCTGTGCACTGGGGCCAGCCTGCCCCTCGAGGTCCACCAGTCTGCCCTCGATCTGGTGCAGTTGTCATTCAAATCCTGCCGGAAGACCCTACCCACCAAACCTGAGAACTGATTATGGGTGACAGGATCCTCTCTGTGCCTGCACCCGGGGGGATAGGCCCCATCCCCTGGGCAGTTCCATTGAAGGGTGGTGCAGGACCAGTGGAGGAGGCAGCTCCAGGTTGGGTCCCTATATGCTGTGACCTGAAGCCGTTGCCAGATGAGGAGGGACAGGTGGATTAATTGGGGTTGGCCTACCCAAACATGCTATGGTGCTGAGGTTTGTCAAAGTGTATTGGTTAGTCATAAAGAAAACATTTCAAAGTTAGTTATAACAGCATGCATGGGTGTTCCAATTCACCCACAACAATAGAATGGCATAGCATACAGAACACAGGCATGAATGGAATAACAGTCATTATTGTAACAGCATGCCAGTAACAGTAACGTCAAAAGGCCAACAATGGTGGAATTTCAATAAAGTATGTTAATATGCAGCCATTGAAATGTATAACCAATAATACAACACAAGGCCCAACATTATGTTTTGGGAACAACATTTCTGGAAATGAAACCATTAACAACTGTATAAGCTTTATATTTTTCACAACACTACTGCTCAATACTCTACAGTTCTGCCCATACTTTACATCTAAATGTGCCCTATAGTTTCTGTAGCATGTACATACCTCTCAAGCTGTCAGCATGGCATGGTATGGGTAAAACTTGAAGAACTATAGGTACATAACTACAGGGGACTCATACATGTCAGAGTAAAATATTTGACTAAGAAGTTGTACCCTGCACTGATGTTATGTGAGTGTGCTACTGGCATACTTCAACTGGATTTATATCTGTGACCAAGGTTATTGACAACAGTGCTCACTAGCCATGACATTGCAACACTTGAGAGACATATATTGTGCACAGTGCATGGAATATATACCTATCCTGCTCTCATTCATAGGCATGTGGTTGGGCTATCACCACACATTCACTGACGCACCAGGCATACAGCCGTACCAACAGTAGAACATTTCATTTGTCTAATTCAGTTGGAATACTACTGTACTTCATGACATTTTATTTAATGGAGTCTTATCAACTTGCTGAGCAGTGCTGTTTACACACTAATACATCTGGACACAGACTACTACCTTCATACAGCTACTACAGACATTTCTTTACCTGTAAGTCCTGTGGAGAAAATATCTGTTAACACTACATAACTGTTTCTATAAACAGTCAAGACTACTTCTCTGTTACTATAAATACATTTTAGTACCATTCCCTAGATTCAAACCCTGGTCAGTGTGTGGAAAAAAATCACAACATATGTTTTGCTTATCACACTGAGCTACTGGGCAGTTTCTGTGTATTGATTGGCTGGTTTATGCTTAAAGCTCACATGGTGACAAAGTCTGACCTAGTAATATAGGTAGAGTGTCACAGAAGACTGCAGTGACAGTTGAACATACATTCATGAGTTTCATGCATAACAGAAATAGTAGGTGAAGTGTGCATTAATAGTTGGAATGCAGGAGTACACATTTAACCCTAGTGGATAGGAATATGTGTGATCTGTACAGACCATATCAGGGTGCTGGGTTGTCTAGCTGACCCATATACAGTTGCAGATGGTATATTTGCAGTCTACACTTATTACAGTCTCATACTTGCCAGCATCAGTGTACCTATGCTCAGGAATCCATATAGCTGAAATGCAAAGGTTAACACAAGACAATCCTGAGGGAAACACACTATAATACCTTGCACATTACTATTCAAGGCTAAGATCTTAGTGCAGAACACATATCAAATTGCATTCTATCTTGTTTTACAACTCCACATCTACACTTTAGCATAACAGTTCTTTATCAGCCAAACTTCAGTCACTTCATGGTGTCAGAGCCATATTTGCTGTGGATCACCTATAAAATTGGATTTCTTCAACAGCAGACCAGAGTACAGACAATAATTGGGAGAAAAATGCTTTATTAAAGGTGACATGACACAGTGGTTTATATGATTTACAATTCTGACTGCAGTTGTACTGTATATCCTGTAAATGATGAATGAATATCATTTATTACCTTCACATTTTCAGTCACGGAGTACTTTATTACAAGATTCTTAGTATTAATACAGTATATACTTATGTCATTCCTACACACTATTACTACAGTATTAGCTTTCTTTCATCAATAGTGGCATGTTTGATGGCTTCATTTGTATTGCACAGTACCTGGTATTACTTACATATATCAGTCTTGGTCAAAGAACACATTCATTGCAGTACACACAGAGCAAACTATACCTACTGGCAGTTACCAATGTACTCTTTCTTATTTATAGTACTATGTATTGCAAGATAGATCTGTACTCATCACACTGTCAGCACATCCTTGCTAGGTGCATGGCATAGGTCTCCATGTTGCAAGCCCTCCCCTCTGCAGCTGTAGGAAGGGAAATACACCATTATATGTACCTGTCTATTGGAAATTCATGCTAGAACTTGGTAAAGCACTAGTTCCTATACTTACAAACTTCTAGGGCATTCTGGTCACAAGCATCTTGGGTCCATTGGGCTAAAAGTGCCCCCTTCCTCCACTTCAGGTCATCATAAGGATGACACACCTGCTCACCAGTGTTGGGGATTCTAATAGCATTGGTGAGGTTACATGCCAGATGGTTCCAGGCCTCGGACTTGTATTTTGAGCCCTGATACTGGCCCTGCAGCAGTCTGTTGTCATGGTCTTTAACTTTAGGAGCCCAACCATGATGCTAGACTCCAATATGTCCCAGCGCTGCATCCGAAAGCTCATTGCCTCTCCTACTCCAGCCATAGCCACTGCAGTGATAAACCCCAGCAGGCTCTGTCTGCATTCCTGCCTACTGCACTTAAATAAGGCTGTTTTCCCACAATTTACACCATTGACTATTTTTCAAAATGCTTAGTAATACTTAACAGTACGCAAAGCCACTGAGCTGAGCTGAGCAGTGCTTAAACAGGGACTTTTTAGGAATGCTTAGCAGTGTGCAAACCTGCTGAGCTGAGCTGAGGACTGCTTAAAGTGGGACTGCTTAGCAATGCTCAAATCAACTTAGTGTAGCTAAGCATTGCCAAGTATTGCTAAGACAGGTCCTGTTTAAGTATTGCTTAGCTTGGCTTAGCAGTGCTTAGCAAAAATTAGCTAAGGGCAAACAACATTTTTAAAAATAAAACAAATATATATATTGACATTATTACTCATTATTAATACTTTATTATTATGTGTATATATTTTACTTTACATAATCTAACCTCATGTACTTTAATTATATTAACTTGGGTTGTGACTGTACTGTATTGCACACTTCTGATTCACTGGAAGTTTTCACCTCATATCTCCACTGACACTGGGATTTAGGACCAGCTGCACTAACTCTATTAACAAATATAATAACTACGCCAATAAAAAAAATGTATATAGAAATGCTTTCTGATGTAAAAGCTGAATGGCCTGACTTGGTATTGAAACTGTGCTCCTACTGCACATGAACCCATGCTATAACCATTCAGCAAACTTCAATGTGAAGATTTCAGCTATACATTTCTATATAGCTTTTTGTTACATTTAAGCATTGCTGAGAAATGCACCACCCCGCTCAAACTCACTCAGCTATGCTTAAATTTAACCTTTTGTATAAAAATTAAAAGCATCCAGTTTCTATTTTTAGATGTCTGGCACATGTTTATTGTTAAGTGCCATGCCGCACAAACACACAATTAAAGAAAAAAAAGTGAAAAGCACATTTTCTCATTTAATTTCAGTGATGTAAGGTACTCTGACAGTACAGAGAGTGTGTTACAGACACTGTAACACCCCCCCTGTGTTATGTAGAGAAAATAATTATAAATAAGTGTCTAAGGACACTTTCCTCACTTTTTAGTGCCATACAGCACTTTGACAAGGCAGGGGGTGTGTTGTGTTATGGATACTGTAACACACCCTCTATGTGACATAACAATAAAAAAAATTAAATAAGTGTCCCAGGAGTCTTTCTTTACCCTTTTTAGTGTCATATAGCACTTTGACAATGCAGGGGGTGTATTACACATCTCCGAGCACTGTAACACACCTGCTAGTACTGATTCAGTAACTATGTACATGGATCTCTTGCATTAGCATGGCTTCATGAATATGCAAGGCGTGCTGCTGAGGGGGAGCTGCTGACATGGCCATGATACACTCAATGTAGTGCTTGCATTATTCCTATATGGAGTTTATTAAATCTGGGGTCTTGTCCTTTATTATGGTTTAACTGCAAAGTTAAATTACATTCTTACCCATAGTAATTAAGACATGATTAGAGCTGTTTCTCACATTCACATGTTTCCCAAGGGGAGCTGTTAATACATTTTCAGTCCCATCACCAGTTTCCTGCTTTCTTAGTATATACTACCACCAGCCAAACCAATTGTGCATCAAGGTCTCAATTACTGAACACTCTTACAATACAAATGAAATATGACAATTTAGTAGCTATAGTTAAAACATTGCCCCCCAAGACTAATTATGTAAGGCTACTCTTACAGACTACTAAATAAAACACCAATCAGAAGCTTTTTGAATTGGTTAAAAATGTTTTACTGAATAGATCATCAGGCAGTAGAAAGAAAAAAAGAAAGAAAAAAAGAAACAAGCAACTATACAAAAAGTATCCAGTTATGCAGGAAATAATAAAATGCAAGTTTTAAAAATTGCAGATGTTTAACTTTATTCCTACCACTAACTGTAGAATATTGTAGTCTAACTAACATTGAACTCAATAATCTTTAGTTGCTTCAAGTGACAGTCAGACATATTATCAAAGTTTGTGCTCATTGACTCTGCAAAACATCAGGCTGCATTATTTTTCTTCTACAGTCCACTTCAACCTCTACTGCTTTCAAATTTGATTAAAATTCATCAAATTCATAATCTGAATAGAGATCAAAGTACAGTACACCTTGTTCTGTTTATTTTTTCCTGTGGTTAAGATGTTTTTCAAATTCAAAACAGAAGTTCAAGCTAAGAGAAGAATGTAGTAATAGTCTTGGTTTATCACTTCCTGCAAGACAGAGGTTTCAGATCATGATAAAAAAAATATTTTACTGCCAAGCCACTTAAGCACCCAAATGAATTAATTCAAAAATAAGTTAATACAACTTTCTTGACTGGAAATGATGTATATGAAATCATTCCTGCTCTAATATACATAGTTACCACATTACTACAGTTGTTTTGCACTGAGAGGGTTTGTGGTCTGCACTGTTGTGGCAGAACAGGTAGCTTACATCCTTCTAGGTTGGGAACTGCTGATTGAGGGCTCAGTGTCCGTTATTCTAAAAGTGTATTAATTCTGGTTTAAGCATTTGGGCTTTCAGGCCAGTTATTTTACATTAAGAGGGTTTGTGGTCTGCACTCTTGTGGGAGAAGAGGCTGGACTCTGCCCTTCTGAGCTGGGAATTTCTAGTTAAAGGCTTATAGTGCATGCATATCTGAACTGCTTCTTACTGAAGTTGGTGCGCCTTGTTTGCTGTGGCATAGACTGGATTCGGGCCTGCTGGATCTAGCTTTGTTTGTGTAACTTGAGCACTAATCCAGACATTCTCTAAAGTATTCAATTGTATTTATTACTGCTTGGTTGTAACTTGATTAAAGTGTAGCTATCATTCTAAGTCTGTTGGATTAAGCACTTGGGCTTCAGACCAGTTGTTTTACATTAGGAAGGTTTGTGGCAAGCACTGTGGTGGCAGGACAGGTAGCTTTCATCCTTCTAAGTTGGGAACTGCTGATTGAGAGCCCAGTGTCCAAGTGTATTAGTTCTGGTTTAAGCACTTGGGCTTCAGGCCAGTTATTTTACATTAAGAAGGTTCGTGGTCTGCACTCTTGTGGGAGAAGAGGCTGGACTCTGCCCTTCTGAGCTGGGAATTTCTGGTTAAAAGTTTATAGTGCCTGAATATTTGAACTGTATCTTACTGAAATTGGTACACCTTGTTTGCTGTAGCATAGACTAGATCCAGGCCTGCTGAATCTAGCTTTGTTTATATGCTTGTTGTTTGTTTGCTTGTTATTTCCCTGGAACGCTAATTCCACCTAACACGCGGCTTCTCAGCGCTTCTGTGGATCACTAGTGATATCTGCATTGCTTACTGTACTTATTTCCTTGTTTCACTTGAAAGAAAGTTACTGTTTGTCGTTTTTGCATTTAGTTACTTGTAACACATTGCACTCAAGTTACCTGGCACTTGCTCACTAAAGCAATTATATAAGTCAGCACTAAAAATTAAAAGCACTACACCCTCACTCCCCACTGGCCCTTGTTTTCAATTATTAAGGAATTCCCAATATTATTCTAGCATGTCCAAAGGTCAGTTGTCAATCTCCTCTCCGGTCCAGCTGGTGAATCTGGGAATCTTGAGGCAATGTTATAACTGCCTCATGTACACAGACAACCCTCTCCTCCTCCCACATAACACAAATACTTGCGAGAGATGCAGCTATTTAGCCAAACTGGAGGCTGAGCTCTCTCAACTCGGGACTGGCAAGACCAGATAGGAGGAGAAGGCAACTACACACACAACAAAAACAGCCTCACATAATGCTTAATCAAACACATAAACACAAAAAGACATACTCGGAGGCTCTGAGTAAACATTTACCTAAACAGCAGAGGCCACCAAAGCAGACACCCAAACAACTGCTACCTCAAGACACCCCACAAGCAACACATAAACCACAAAATCAGTGTGCAAAGCAGTCACAGTCCTTAAGGCCAAATACAACACCAAACATACTTGTCACAGGTGACTCCATAGTCAGACACACTGACGTCCCACTCACCAGGCTGAACAAGGAGAGGGTCACAGTAAGCTGCCTATCGGGTGCTAGAATCCGCCACATAACACAAGCACTCGGGTCACTCCACGGCAAGTACAAATATGACACAGTCATTGTCCATGCTGGTGTGAATGACCTGAGACGTACCTCCCTGGACTACATGAAAAGAGACATAGAGGAGCTCTCTGATTATGTAGCACAGGCAGGTATGACCCTGACCCTGAGCAGTATCCTTTCTTCACCAAGAACGATGCCACAATACAGAGACAAGATGATCAGCTTTAACAATTGGCTTAATGTCTGGTGTCATTCAAAGGGGATCCAGTGTCTGTCTGCCTGGGATGACATGCTTGACAAGCCACGCTGCTTCACAAGGGACGGCTTGCACCTGTCACCCCTGGGATTCCGGATATTGGCTAAGGCTCTTGCCACCCCCATAGTGCCTTTTTTAGGCAAGGCTCAAATTCTAAACCTACCACCCTAGAAAACAAAAATGGGAAGAAACTGAGGGTAATGCTGCTCAATGCCAGAAGTCTAAATCTCAAAATGCACGCACTCGAGGCCCTTCTCAGTATGGAGAACATCGATGTCTGTGCTGTAACTGAAACCTGGTTCAAGGCTCCTGAGAGCACCCCAGCACTATTAGGTTTTACCTCATATCATGCGTTCTGGCCCCAAAACCCAGACCACACCACAAAAGGAGGGGGTGTATCCATATTCATAAAGGATACCCACACCTCCAGGTTGGTGGCAACGCCAAGCCGGAAACCATCCAGGTGCAACTAACCATAGGCAAAACTGCTCTACAAATTGTAGCATGCTACAGGCCACCCTCTCAAACTCAGGAACCCCACACAGCCTTCCTGAAGACACTGGAGGGTATAAATGTATCTCCAAACACCATCATATTGGGTGACTTCAACTACCCGAATATAGACTGGGAACATTACTCAAGCCCTAACTTTCTAGCCCAATGGTTCCTGGAGTTCATAAATTCAAATGCCATGGAACAGCTAGTCACTGTTCCCACGAGAGGAGAAAATATACTAGATCTCATTATCACAAACATGGGGACAAAATGCTCCACACCGGAAGTATATCCCTCATTGGTGAGATCTGAATATAAACTAATCTCACTGGAAATCCACATCCCGCCCCCACCCCAAACAAAAAAGACCACAGTGAAGAACTTCTCTAAAGCAAACTTCACACTACTCAAGACTGGTGTGGTATCCTTCAAGGCCCCTGAGCCAGTGGAAACCACAACCCAAGCTGCGGAAGCCCTTACAAATGCCTTCTATGAACACCTCCAGGACTGCATGGATCAGGCAATCCCAAATAAAACCAAGACTCTTTCCACAAAGGGCAAACGTCCAGTCTGGTGGACCCCAGCCATTGACAAACTTTACAATAAGAGGAGAAAGCTATTACATGATAGAACAAAATCCATAAAAGGGAAGTCACCCCTGATCATTATTAGTAAAAAAATATGAGCACTCATAAAATCAACTAAGGCCAATTTTGAGAGAAAAATTGCTATGGATTCAAAGGACAATCATAAGGCCTTTTTCAGCTATGTTAGGAACCTGGGTGGAAACTCCCAGATATGCTCAGAATTAGTCCAAAATGATACAAAAATCACTGAACCCACAGACATTGCCAACATACTGGCAGACAGGTTCAGCGCAAACTTCACCCCCCTCCCCCCCCCTAAAGGAGAGATAACTATCCCAGCTGAGTGTAGCCTCCCAGACATTTCAAATGCGCAGGTTAAAGCTGCTCTCTCTAAAGCTAAAAACACAGCATCAATGGGACCAGATGGTGTCCCCGGCTGTGTGCTACACGAGCTAAATGAGGAATTAAACCCGCACATAAGGCAGCTGTTTAATCTCAGCCTTACCACAGGATACATGCCCAAGGAGTGGCGTACGGCAACTGTGGTCCCACTCCACAAAGGCGGTGCCTCTATGGACCCTGGTAATTACCGCCCCATAAGCTTAACAAGTCTAGTCTGCAAAGCTATGGAGAGGATCATAATGGAGCTCATAAACAAAGATATAGGGGACTTGCAGACATTGGACCCGACCCAGTTTGGCTTCGTCAAGGGCAGATCATGCCATTTGAACTTGGTCGACTTCTTCGAAACAGTCACCAAGGCCATTGATGAGGGAAAGGCAGTCCATACAGCCTACCTTGACCTTGCAAAGGCTTTCGACACAATACCCCACTCGGGTATTCTAGAAAAACTTACCAGCTTAAATGTAAACCCATATGTCACAAGATGGGTTGCAAACTGGCTTCAGGACAGAACCCACAGGGTTAGAGTTGCTGGCGCTATGTCAGACTCCAAGCCGGTCACAAGTGGTGTCCCACAGGGCTCGGTCCTTGGCCCCCTATTGTTCGGCATCTACTTCTCAGAAGTACAGGCCAACATGGGAGGACTTTGGCTGACAAAGTTTGCAGACGACTGCAAACTGGGCGCCATAGTGGAAAGTGCATCGGACACGGATATCCTTCAGAAGCGACCTATGGAAACAGATAGCTGGTGCCAGAGCCATGGCCTGAAGTTAAACGCCAAAAAATGTATAGTCATACCCTTCGGGAAAAACAAGGTAACCCCAAGCTACCATATAGGTGGCAATCCACTAAGCACAGAAGAGGTTATCAGGGACCTGGGGACCCAGGTTGACAGTGGCCTTTCTTTTGACACTCACGTTGCTAAAGTGGTTAGAAAGACCTTCTACATTGCCCACCTGATCATGAAGGGATTCACATCCAGATCTAGTGAGGTCATTGTTCCCCTGTACTCTTCACTTATCAGACCAATGATCGAGTACAATGCCCCATTCGGGATGTATCTCACCCGACATCTGCAGCAATTGGAGAGACCCCAAAAGTTCCTCACCAAAAGGATAAAGGGACTCCAAAATCTGTCATATGCTGCCAGATTGAAGAAATTCCAGCTCTATTCAGTCGCATACCATCTGCTCAGAGGTGACATGTGCCTGACATACAAGGCCATGTCCAACCCGGAATTAATGGACATGCTCCACCTCAAAAAATCCAAATCCACCAAAACCACTAGAGCAAGCGACTTAAACCTTAGCATGAATATAAATATTACGTGCTGGAGGGATAGATTTATCACTCAGAGACTCCCTATGCTGTGGAATAAAATCCCAGTCCATGTGAGGCAGAGCACCTTGCTGGCTCTGTTCAAGAGAAATCTTGACCTGTGGATGGGAGATCGTAGGTTTACCCCGGGAATCATCTCTGTGTCACTGCTGGACAGAGGCACAACAAACTAATGGGCACAGTATTTTTTCATATAAGGGGTGGCGTAAGCCACAAAACTTTGGGCTAGGCTTATAAATGCCTTAGGGCAGATAGCCTAGTATAAACCTATGAACCTATGAACTAAAATAACAGTGATACATTTCACACATCTAATACAATATCAATTTCTTACATTGAAAGAACAGTAATAAATTCTGCATGTATACTAAAAGACATAACTCTTGGCATTTCACCTGTTCTAGAACATAAGCAAGTTTCCTGAGAGAGGAATGAACTAAGCAGTTTGGGTCGATTGTGTATTCTTGTAGCTACATACCCAAATTCCCAGCACTGGAAGGCCTTATACATATTTGGAAATAGCAAAATGCAAAGGTAGCCCAACAATAAAAAAGCTCAAGCAATATAAAGTTTTAATAGTAGACAAAGCTTTCAAGCAAAACACTCTTCTAAGTAATTCTTCCAGTAACTCACAGCAAATAGTTAGTATCAATGACTTTCTTTTGTGGTAGGGCTTGATCATGTTAACATGCCAGAGTTTCTGCTTCCATCTCCTGCCTGACAATTCATCACTTATCTTCCTCATAACACTGAAAGGTTTCTCACATGCTGAACAAGAATAAGCACTTTTACCTTTTATCTTACAGTAGACTCTCATGCTGTCACTGTCAAGTCTTTCATTCCTAACATTGTATTGCTGCTGGGCTTATGCCAGGTGCCTTTGTGCTAACCCCAGTGGCTTCAGAATCTTGGTTGTGAAATTTAGCATATACTCTTCAGAGGTCTCCCTAGACAAATGCAAAGCATGTTTTTCACCTCACCATTCATTGCAAATCACATCCTGAAAATGATGAGTCGAAAAAACATACAAAACACAAAAAAAATGTTTTGGGGGCAAGCTCCACTGCACTCCCAGTGTGGAATGCAAACCACCCCTTGAAATTATATGTACTAACACCACAGTAATACCACAGTTATGAAATAGAGAACGACCCCTAAAACATGTATCACTGACTTGCACAATACAATACATTGTGGTGAAAGTCACTGTGACATTAAATTCTCACACTAAAACTACTCAGGAAATGTAGCAGCACAAATACATAACTATAATCTCTACAATAGACTTCTTGTGGTAATCTCACTCATCCTGCCACTCATAACAAATTAAGTCAGGAGGCCCCATCAGACAATTACCACATAGGTTCATAGGCAGGTCCTAGGCTATCAGCCCAAGGGTCAAAGCAAGCCTAGCCAACAGTGTATTGGCTTTCGCTGCCCATGTATTGTTAAATTTCTGCCCCTCTATGGAGCAGTGCCCCAGACATAATCCCAGGGGTGAATTTTCTATCACCCATCCACTTATCAAGGTTTTTCTTGAATAGTACTAATGACAAACTCTGCTTGATGTGGATGGGAATCTTGTTCCAGAGCATGGGAAGTCTCTGGGACATGAATCTACCCCTCCAACATGTCCTGTTTATTGCTGTGGTGAGGTTTAGGTCGCCAGAGCATGTAGTTTGGGGAGATTGTGATTTATTCCAGTGGAACATGTCCAATAATTCCGGGTTTGACATAGCTTTGTATGTCAGGCAGAGGTCTCCTCGGAGTAGGCGGTATGTGACCAAGTAGAGTTTGAGTTTCTTGAGCCGGTCAGCATGTACGGTACTTTTGGGGCCTCTCAAGTTGTTGTAGGTGTCTTGTGAGGTACATCCCAAATGGAGCATTGTATTCAATGAGGAGTCTGAAAAGTGATGAGTAGAGGGGAACGATGACTTCCTTATTTCTAGATGCAAACCCTTTTGTGATTAAGTGGGCCACGTAGAAAGACTTTCTGTCCACTGTGGCAATGTGGTTATCAAAGGAGAGGTTGCTATCCACTTGGGTCCCGAGGTCTCTTATCACACTTTCTGTGTTAAGTGAACTTCCCCCTATTTGGTAGTTCATGGGTACCATGTTTTTGCCAAAGGGGATAACAATGTACTTTTTGGCATTTCGTTTGAAGCCATGATTTTGACAGCAGGTGTCAGTTTTGGTGAGGCCCTTTTGCAGAATGTCTATATCAGCAGGGAATCAATAATGGCACCCAGTTTACAGTCATCTGTGATCTTGGTTAGCCATATACCCTTGGTATTCTCTTGCACTTCAGAGAAGAATACACCGAACAGGAGGGGTCCCAGGACTGAACCTTGGGGTACTTCACTTGTCACTGATTTGGAGTCGGATTTGGAGTCAGCAACTCTTACCATCTGGGTATTGTCCATGAGCCAGTTGGCCACCCATCTCATGGTGTAAGGGTTTATGTTAAGGTTGGTGAGTTTATCAATGATTCCTGAATGAGGGATAGTGTCAAAGGCTTTAGCGAGGTCCAGGTAGGCTGTGAAGACTACCTCGCCCTCGTCTATGGCCTTTGTAACTGTTTCAAAGAAGTCTACCAAGTGCAGGAGACATGACCTACCTTTTACAAATCCGAATTGGGTAGCATCCAGAGTGTGGAGGTTACCTATATCTTTGTTTATGAGTTCCATAATGATACGCTACATGGCCTTGCAGATCAGGCTTGTCAGGCTAATAGGTCTATAGTTCCCGATGTCTGTGGTGGTTCCTCCTTTGTGGAGTGGGATAACGGTTGCTGTGTGCCATTCTGTGGGCACATAGCCTGCAGTGAGGCTGTGGTTGAACATGGATTTTAGGTGGGAGGCTAGTTCATTTTAGAGTTCATGTAAGATGCAACCTGGGATGTTGTCCGGTCCCATGGATGCTGTGTTTTGGGCTTTAGAGAGTGCTGTTTTTACCTGTTTGTTTGTGATTGCCAGGGCTCTTCAACCATCTGGTATAGTTATGGGCCCTTTGAGGGGTGAGGGGGGAGTAAAGTTTGCACTAAACATATCTGCCAATATGTTGGCAATATCAGTTGGCTCTGTATATTTTGTGCCATTATGTTGTAGCTCGGTGCAGATCAAGGTGTTGCCATGGAGATTCTTAACATAGCTAAAGAATGCCTTGTGGCTGTCTTTGGAATCCGTGGCAATTTTGTTTTCAAAATTGGCTTTGGAGGATTTTATGAGAGATCTTAGTTTCTTACTAAGGCTCATCAGTGAGGTTCTCCATACCTGGGTTTTTACTCTCTTTTGCAATAGTTTCTTCCTTCTGTTGTAGAGTTTGTTAATGGCAGGGTATCACCAGATCAGCTTCCTTTTTTTTGGAGGATAGCATCTTGGTTTTGTTGGGGATAGCATGATCCATGCACTCGTGCAGGTGCTTGTAGAGTGCATTTGTGTAGGATTCAGCAGTCGTGACTGTATTGACTGTGTTATCCATCAGCAGGGGTGTTGCGAAGTTAGTCACCTCAGTTTTGAGAAGCGTGAATTTCGCTTTGGAGAAATTTTTTACAATGGTTTCCTTGTGTGGGGGTGGGGTCAGTATGTGGATATCTAGGGTGATTACTTTATGGTCTGATCTAACCAGCGAGGAGTTGATCTTGGGCATTGAGCACTGGTCACCCATGTTGGTAATGACCAGGTCCAGAATATTGTTGCTGCTGATGGGGGCATTGACAAGCTGATCTTGGGCGTTAGAGTTTATGAACTCCAGGAATCTTTGAGCAGGGGGTTAGTACAAGAATAGTTTTCTCAGTTTATGTTAGAGTAGTTGAAATTGCCCATTATTATGGTATTTGGTTGGATCTTCATTTTTTCCAATGTCTCCAGGAACGAGAAGTGTAGGTCCTGGGTCATGGTGAGGGATTTATAACAAGCTACAATTTGGAATGCATTTTTGCCCTGGGTTAGTTGCACTTGGATGATTTCAGAGGCATTGTATATTGCAACTAGCCTAGAGTTGTGGATGTCCTTGATGAATATGGACACTCCTCCACCCTTCGTGTTTCTGTCTGGGTTTTGTGGCCGAAATGTGTGGTATGAGTTATAGCTTGGTAGTGCTGAAGTGCTCTGGGGATTCTTGAACCAGGTCTCAGTCACTGCACAGATGTCAATGTTTTCCATTTTGAGGAGTGCCTCGAGTGAGTGCATTTTGAGGTTCAGACTCCTAGCGTTGAACAACATTGCCCTCAGTTTTTTTGTTTCCTGTAGTTCTTATGGTAGTGGGTTTGTTTTTTTTTTTTGAGCCTTGCCTAAATGGTAGTCAAAATAGTGAAAGCAACTGTGGATTCTTAGGTCACATCCCAAAATTCACATTTAAGGTAGGCAGATACTTGTCTTACTCAGTTTTAAAGCTGTCCATCAATGCTCTCAGCATAGTCTTAAAAGTAGAATTAATCTCTTCCAGATTGCTTGTTTGTGAGATCTTCCACAAACCACAAATAAGTTAGTGGGTCTAGTATAACATTAACTCATCTGTCCATCAGTATTTTCAAGAGAACCCCCACCCTACTAAACATTTCTTTCACATCATTTGCCACCTTTTCAACCTCAATACAGGATACCACCACCAGCTCAAATTATGTAGTACCCATACCTCATATCTTTGGTATTTGGGATACCAAGAGACCATTGCAATATTTATTGCTTTCCTCTAAAATACCTCTTCAGTAACAGATAAGGCACCAAAGTATCCTTAGCATCTGCTTTGCCAGTCTTTGGAAAGTGCTCACATGTCTTACATTATCCTGTCATATCTTTGTAATATCTGTAAAATACATATTTTGCATAAGCCTTCTTTTTGTATTTTTATGCCTAGAGTGCCTGAAAAAGAAATAGCATGGACTATGGCTAGATATGTATGATGGCCCAGCCTTGAGAACTACCAACAACTGCATCATTTCTTCCTCTATCCCTCCTTCAGGACTCCATTCTCTATACAATAATCCATTGTCCCTGTGTACAAACTACCTCTAATTTTGGAAATCAGAAGCTCTTAGTAAAGTTCTGTAAAGTGGCATCTGCCTGTGTCTGTTGCAGCTCTTTCTTTGTTATCTGTCCCAAATCTATTTTCAAAAGAGGTCTAGCATCATTTGACAATTGCTGCTCACATTTACACTTACTTTAACCAACTATCTGTTTCTCTGTTGTAGCCCTTTTCAGAGGAAGTCTAGTACCGTTTTTCAGCTGTGGTCTCAATGCAGACTTCCTGGTACTACTTAACTATTTTCCTGAAACAGCCACATCACTACCTCTACTGGGGCATAGCAAGCCACTGGCTGGATCTCACCCCTGCTGTCTTCTCTATATGCCTGTCATTAACACCTAACTCTTAAGACACTGGTTTGTACTGAAATTACTTTACCTGTGGAACCTATTGTGATGGTTTAGAATGCAGCATTCCTGACTCCCTTATAGCCATGTAGAGTGCTAGTTAGGTCCATTCCTCTCAACTGTCCAGAATTGTGCAGAATGCCCAGATTTATGCCTCATGTTTTGGGTCTGTTCATCATAAAATCTGTGTTTTTTTGGATAAATCATTCAGGACAAAAGTCATTAGATAATGTCAGACATTCACATTTCATACTTCATATGCATCAGAAAATTCATGCTAACACAAAACCTATTATTCTAGCAATTTTCTAGGATTATAAGAGCAATATTTAAAATCTGTCCCTGGTTTGGGGGCTTTGTCTCTCCATTATGTTTGATTTTGTTTGGAACTTGTGTACTAAGAGGTATGAGTAAATCCCTCTTCTGCAGTTATGCATTTCTCACTAAATAGTGGTCACCTTTTTTATTCAGAAATGTGTGTTCTATTGCATGTTTTTTATTACCCTGCCTAAGTTATTCTAGGAGGTTACTAGACTCGACCCGAAGGACATTTCAATCCTAGCCATTTCATCCCAATGTAATGCCATAGATACTAGAGTCACATCCCCAGGTTTGTATTTAATAATGACTGCCCATGTCCAGGAGGATTGTGGGTGCTCTCCCTGGTAAGAATTTATGGTGCCCCATCCACTCATTCAGATTTCGTTTGAACAGTATCATAGAGGTGCTCTGCTTCACATGAATTGACAGCCTATTCCAAAGACATGGCAGTCACTGGGAATCAAATATGTCCCTCCAGCATGTCCCATTCAAGTCATAGGCCATATTTAGGTCCCTGGAATGGGTAGCTCTATTTCTGTCTAATTTACAGATGTGCTGCAAATTCATTAGGTTTGTGTTGGTGATTAGAAGTCTGTATGATACTTGTATAGTGAGGGAGGCACTGAGGTTGCAGCTATGTTTAATAATTATTCATAAAATGTTATCCTTTTCTTCTGTGTGTATACATGGATTTGCCTATATTCTACATTAATTACATTAAAAAATACTAGTAAGAGCAATCATATTACTCAAGTGGTGTATGGAATGGTTTACCTCCATAAGGTCGCGGATAGTTTGTGCGAGAGAAAATTGAGTGAAAGTACACCAGCAAAAATGCAGAATGTCTCTTCACAGATGTTCAAATGACTGAATTGTGAATGCAATGTGCCAGTCAAATGAATAACATCTGTTTGATATCTGGATTCCATGTTCTGAGTTTCTACAGAGTGCTGCAAACACATTCTGAAATTCGTTCATATTGGTCGATGTTATGCACGATCGCACAAACCATTTCCAGCCATATGAAGGTAAACCGTATGTAACATTCAGAGTGTTGGGCCATGGTTGATGCAGATAAATAATTCCATTATGTGACAATGATATTGGTAGTAGCAGACTTGCATAACATCATGAAGTTGATATTCGGTGCTTTTGCTATGCTTATTTATGTTTGTATTACACTTTCCCCGGGATTCATGAACCTTGCGCCAGGCGCACGCATAGCGTAGGCATTACAACGCCAGATATGGCCGCCGAGCGATTCAGGTAAGATCCAAATCCACGTGCACTACCGGCGTGCGCCGGATTTGCGCCGCCTCCGACGTAGGTATGTTAAACACCCCATGTGCGGTGTTGCAAGATGCAAATGAAGGCATATAGCGATCCACGAAGTGGCGCAGGCGTGATATAGCACGGCAATGTAAACCAAAAAAAAACGGTTTACATTTACCCAAACATGACATAGGAGTAACGGAAGGCTGTCAACGTCAGGTATCACACTGTTGCCATATGCCAATGGCGAAAGACACAGAGAATGTCAAAAGAAAACATGCACAACACGTAAACAATGACATAAATGGTATGTCCACAGAAACACACAGCAGAACCCCAGGACATGTCCGCGGAAGGTGCTAAACAATGAAATAATATGACAATGTCATAAAAGAGCAGTGTAATACACATCAGCTTCAAAGACACAATACACCATGGTATGCATGGAAAGCCACATCCACGGTGCAAGGGTTGCCAAACAGTCACGGCAGTATTCGGCGCGGTAACTATGAATTAGTAGTCAATGCCATGCAAATGAGGCAGATGATACTGAATCGCAAAACCCCCGCCGGTGTAAGGCTGGACCAAACAGCGCAGCGGTAATACACTGAGGAGTGGCTCAGAGGGAATACATGTCAACCTCAGAGGGGTGTGCCACTGTAGGAGGAAGTACATTGGAGCCCAGCAAACATGGGCTGTACATCGCACATCACAGCAGCAGGACCGGCGTGTGGGGAAATAGTTGAGCTGAGAGCACACAATGCACGCAGAGATGCATATGCACGAGGATGACTACGTTCCCTTAACCCAGTCATGTGACGCCCGCCCCGTCAACAATAATGGATACAGGAAGGTGATGCTGAGAATATGAGGAAATGCGGAAGCAGTGAAATTGGAGTGGTAATGAGCAATCAACACCAATCAACCCACGAAGGCCAATTGGTGGCAGCTGACAACTCTGCATGCAGAAACCTGCAAAACGGGATAGGGGAGGCATATGAATGCAAAGAATGTAGGGTAGGTAGCAGATTGCAAAGAGTGAAGAACCGATACAGCAGAGCCAAGTAGAAAGGCAGCATAACGGCGGCGGCAGACAAAACGCACGATATGCCATGTCCCAGAAATTACACATGACAGGGCTCTGCAGGATGCAAGCCAGGAAATAGTAGGCGCAACGTGCAGAAACAGTAAGGTAAGGTCGAAAGCTAATACAATGCAGGCAAGAGTAATGCAACACCAAAGGCAACAGCGCTGCAGTGCCAACGGTAAAACACGGAAGATAATCCACAGATACGGCCGCACAGACACACCCTATGACATCACCGGGTGTACAGCACAACAGTATAAAGTGTGAATGCACACAACACACAGCCATGTATTCCCAAACGCCGCACTCTAGGTGTAAACACACGGGGAACTTTTAAAATGTACATGTTGGGTGCCGCCATGGCCATGATCCATCAACATGTGTTAGAGACAGACGGAGTTGTGGAGGAGGGTGCCGACAACTACCGTAGGCCTCAGAGGAGAAGGAGAGTGTTCAGACCAAGGGTAACCTACCAGGGGCTACAAGACCTGGAGATAGTAGAGCGTTACAGGGTGGATAGGGACACTCTACAGCAAATAGCGGAGCTGTGCCAGCCACGCCTGAGAACAAGAAACAACAGAGGGGAGCCCATCCCAGTGGACACAAAGGTATGTGTAAGCTTGCGAATACTGGCTACAGGTACCTTTCAAAGGCCAACTGGGGATATAATGGGTATCTCACAGGCATCAGCATCCAGGGTACTACACCAGTTTCTGGATGCCATGTTACAGCATGCCAATGAGCATATATACTTCCCCAGATCTCAGGAGGAGTTGGCTAGCAATATGCGCCACTTCCACCGTGTGGCACAATACCCAGAGGTACTGGGTGCGATAGACTGTACGCACATACAAATCAAGTCACCACCTGGGGAGCAGGGTAGACGCTACATAAACCGCAAGGGATTCCCCTCCATCAATTGCCAGGTCATGTGCAATGCGCAGGGCATTATCATGGATGTGTGTGCTGGCAGCCCTGGAAGCTACCACGACTCCCATATCTGGCATGCCTCACAGCTGTATCAGGTATTCACCAGGGGGGACATCACACAAGGCCACCTTGTGGGGGATGCTGGCTATGCACTGGAGCCGTGGATGATGACTCCCATCAGAAATGCACACACACACATGCAAGAACGCCATAATGAGGCACACGCACAAACCAGAATAATCGTAGAGCATGTGTTTGGGATGCTGAAATCACGGTTCCGGTGCTTGGATACATCCGGTGGAGCCCTGCAGTACTCTCCAGGCACATGTGCCCACATATTCATAGTATGTGCCATGCTACATAATATGATCCTGCGAAGCAGCTGCTGCAGGGACATAATGGTGAAGGGCCACAAAGCCCACCACAACTGCCAAGGCCAGTACAGGCACAGAGGGTTCAGGACCATGAACACACTGTGCCAGCCCCAGTAGGCAGACGGAGGCGTACCCAATATGCCTATGCCCTGGCAAAGAGGGAACGTATAGCACATACTCTGACAGTGTAGGCCCCATGGACTGACACCTCCCTACCTGCACACACAGTGAAATGGACGGCACACAAACATGGCCACCCGTAAAGTGTACCGTATGGGTGGCCCCATGTGTGACTCCAACATAGGCAGCACCCAAACACTGCACACCCAACAGCTAGCGGAGCATGGAACGCCAACACCTGAACCATACGTGGGTCCTACAGCAGATGGCGTTACTGTATGCTGCCATGTTTGCTGAAAGGTGTATACATATAGACATGTACATATGTGCATATACAGATATGGAGATAGATATAACCACACACATAGAAATATATGTACACATATGCATATAAAGTACAACAGGTAAGACAGGGAATGAGAGGGATGCAAGGTAACAGAGAAGTAACACGCGATATCTGTACATAGTGAACATAGTGAACTACAACCTGAGCATCCGGGAGGTTTAACAGAACAGGAAACCGCCACCCATGGAAAGCTCAACATATCGAAATGCATAACCGCGAGTCGGGATGATCGCCAGGCCACAGTACAGTAACAGTACATGTGCGGATAATACTATGATGATATGAGGGTGGAGGTAGACACTGCCGCCGGTGATGTGGGCCATGCAGGTACTGTGTGCAACCATCCCTGTGACTGCCGCAGTATGTGTACGTGTGCGGTGACGCTGCTGTGTGTTCCGCTGTGCGAGTGTAATGTGTGTGCCACTGTAAAATGTGTATGTTGGTGCCATGTGACAGGCGGAGTGGAACAACATGTGTAGGCATACAGTATAGGAACCACAGGCGTATGTACACCAGTACTCCCAAAGTAGTACTGAGAGCCCCTCCCTGGCTAGGCGTGTGGTGACGTATAACGATGCAAAGTGAAAATGTCCCAGAATGTACCACAGGAATATAGCCAACATGAAATGGAAAGGACGTATGTAGAAATCCTGACCGTATGTATGACACCGATATGCTAATTGCAAAACGATACGTCGGCAAAGTCACACAGCAATAGCAATGTACCGCGGAAATACGCATATGCTACCCCGGTACTGATCGTGGCCACGTATCGGCCCGTACACACCGCTGTCTGTTCTACAAGTGTCAAACAAGCAATCTCCACCTGAAGAGGTGGCAACCACTAGCAAATAGGCCGTCCAAAGTACAGGACCACAATGACTGTAAATATCCGGGACAGAATGACAATGGATAGTCGTCACGTACAAACAACCGCAGATATACCACCGATGTGACGGAGGAACACATGCAGGAAGCACACACGCAGGCAATACCAACACCACATGACAACAACACTACCTACACTCCCAGAACAACAGACAAGTAACTGCCAACTTCTCAGGCAGGGATGGAGCACACAGACAAGCATACCGTGTATGTAGAGATGCAAGGCCCACAACCCATATCCGTCACCTACAACCTCAGATATTCCCCATCGCACATATCAAAGGGATACAAGCCGTAATAGCAGCACAAACATACAGGCAGTCAATGACAGCTGCATAACCGCAACATCTCACGTGGGAAACACTATCAACAGCGGATGCATACTTGCATCCGTTGTTTAAAGGAATACAACAGCTATGTTACACATCCGAATGCAAGACGCCATCAACATACGCCATCAGGACAGGGACACCCACATGTCGAACAGAATACCATACCCAACACACACAATCCACGGCTAACACCAGTGCGAAATGTACCTGATGCCACACATAGTGGCCGCAGTTACACATAACATAACACAATACAGACCATCTCCATGAAGGTAGGGCAAATAACCAACGCCCAGGTGAGGAATGCAACCATGCCCTAGTTACGACGCGTAATGTACGGATGGAGTAGATGCACAGGTGATATGCGCACAAGTACACACTGAGGAACAGCCATTGGTGTGATGAACCCACATGTTGCAGGTAACGACGGATATAAGGATGACTCCCGGGATATTCAAACCATATGCTCATACCGAACTACAACCTACAAATGGATATAGTGAGAAAACGCAATAGCGAGACACGTAACGAAAATGGAAGGAAACACGTAAAGGTATGTAGAACCCACAATATGTACGGGTGTGTAACGCATGATGTGTATGACGAAGCTGCACTGTATGTGAACCGTGTTTGTAAGTAAGGATACTTGTACATAATGCAGAGAGTGGTGAAAGGTGGTTATGTAGTGCTATCCTGCTGAGCATACCAATGACTGTGGACACCATGTGCACAGCAGTGGGACATCATGTACACAGCCGGGATAACACAAGGGCTGCCACAGGGGGGCAGAACACAGAACAATGCCACACCACACGCCGATGCTGGCAGTGGATGTCCAACAAGGAAGTGCCATAGCAGGGGATAGGACATGTATGTATACTGTCACAGCACACATGTGTATGGGCATATACCGTCGATGTCATACGTAATGTGCGTACGACGCACGTATGCCTTGCAGTAGGGGATACTATGTCAACTATGTGTAATGTAAAGCTGTCATGGTGGATATGACAGACATCATACACAGTATCACAGGCATATCATGCATAATGGAGTTATGGCCTATTGCTATGTACAATAACAGGATACGTATGGCCTGTACATATGGGACAGAGTAGTAGCATAATAGCCATCCGAAATGGGAGGAACACCAAGTAACCATGGATAAACGATCTGTAGCAGGTGCAATGTGGGCAACAATGAAGTCCAGCAGGTCCATGTGTAAACACATGTGCAGTGGACACAGTAGTGTCACCTCCCCATGGTAGTGTCCAGTGAACAGAAGAGGTGGGTGTCAACTGCATGTCTACACAGTACTGCTGCTGTGGTGGTACCATGACTACGTGTCACTCAAATAGCAAGGGAGCTATCACATGAACAGTGCCACTGTGTGTCCTTGTGGGATGTCCGCAGGACCTATGTTCCTCAGCACGGTGTGTGTTGTGTCGTAAGTAACACAGAAGCCCAGCCCATGCAATGTGGCATGTGTGCACATATCCATGACTGGTGCATTCACACTGCCCACTGCAATTGCCATGTATGAGTACTACATGCATCAGTAATGTGGAGGACATGGTCCATGTCAGAGCAGATGACACCCCTGTGTATGTGGTATGCAGATGTGTACAGATGTGTTACCCATCAGTCAGCCGCAGATGTAAACTGTCTGAGACTGGTACACATCATGGCATGATAATGCTGTGCCATGTAAAGTCGTAGCCATCGTGGAAGGTACACCACGAATGTGGTATTTTAACCCTGCCCGTGTGTAGATGTGTGTATGCCACAGGTACAATGGCTACCTATGTACCAGCAACATACACAGTACAGATAGGTGTGGCCCTGCAGATGTGTACCCATGCCACAGTGGAATATGGCAACCACAGCACCATGTGGGGCATGTGTGTACAGCAACCATGTACAATTTGATATGCATGTACGGGGACGGTATCCATGTGATACTCAGTGGATGAATGTTGCCATGCAAAGGTGATGTGCATGCACCATGTGTCATGCTTCCTGATGCCATGACACCCACATGATGTATCTGCCACACCGACACCCATACAGTTGTTATCTGTATGAGCTGGTGGAGCTATAATGGTGCCAGGTATGTAGATGTGGGATATCTAGGCATGGACAGTACTCTGTGACAGCATGTTGTGTATGTAAGCAAATAGTGAACATGAGGGGCCCCATGACTGAGGACTGTGTAATGCCACATGTACCTGACATGTAGTAGGTAGCATGATATGCTGGCACCACTGTGTTTCCTGCCCAGGAGTCATACAGCCTAACATCCTGAGACACAGGGTATGATGTGACGGTGGATGTGTACATTGCCAATACCAGAATGTGGAATGGTGCTGAAGGCCAATCTGAGGACAATGTCTGATCTGTTGCCCTCTGTACTACACCAAACACCCATGCAATGGTATGACAGGTGGCCAGCATGTGTATGTGGCATGCTGTGGCACACAGAAGCCCAACAAGGGTGCCAATAAAGGCATGGAGGTCATCAATGAGTGTGTGAAGCACGTTTGTGAGAATGTGCCCCAGTGCCATACAGAATGGCCCAGTCATGGGTGTACGAATGCAGTCACACACGTGCAATGCAGTGCCACCCATGTGTAGTGCGATAGATGCGGCAGTGTGACGGTCAAGGTACACAATGTCCGACAACAGGCTAGCAGTGAAGTCAGTGGGCTGGTGTGGAGACACATACCAAACAGGTTGGCGGGACATAACAGCTAGGGAGCTCGGAAGGTGACATCGGGACAGTGTCTTAGGACATAACGTGTGCATGGCAGTACCATGTATTTTG